>NW_028250756.1:0-180216 GCF_964263255.1 Lissotriton vulgaris
TTGGCCATTTTCATGCACTTTTAACCATTCCATAAATCTTGTGTTTAGGGCCCCTGGAAGCATGAAAATCACTTTAAACATGCTAATTTTATCTCTAAAACTGATGATCCACCTACAAATGTGAACTGACGTTCAAAAATAAAACATTTGAAAACGGACCATTTTCCACATTTCTGAAGCATGAGGTAATGGGGGGTCATATCTCTTTTGTCGAAAATCAGCAGTTTTTGCTTGAACATTAAATGCCTTCAAATGGTATTTAATTAACTTCCTGTGGTGAAGAAACCCTTTTTGAGAACTCAGAGTGAGTAAATTGGCCATTTTCATGCACTTTTAACCATTCCATAAATCTTGTGTTTAGGGCCCCTGGAAGCATGAAAATCACTTTAAACATGCTAATTTTAGCTCTAACAGTGATGATCCACCTACAAATGTGAACTGACGTTCAAAAATAAAACATTTGAAAACGGACCATTTTCCACATTTCTGAAGCATGACGTAATGGGGGGGGGGGGGGTGTTATCTCTTTTGTCAAAAATCAGCCGTTTTTGCTTGAACATTAAATGCCTCCAAATGGTATTTAATTAACTTCCCGGGGTGAAGAAACCCTTTTTGAGAACTCAGAGTGAGTAAATTGGCCATTATCATGCACTTTTAACCATTCAATAAATCTTGTGTTTAGGGCCCCTGGAAGCATGAAAATCACTTTAAACATGCTAATTTTAGCTCTAACACTGATGATCCACCTACAAATGTGAACTGACGTTCAAAAATAAAACATTTTAAAATGAACCATTTTCCACATTTCTGAAGCATGACGTAATGGGGGGGTGTTATCTCTTTTTTAAAAAATCAGCCGTTTTTGCCTGAACATTAAATGCCTCCAAATGGTATTTATTTAACTTCCCGGGTGAAGAAACCCTTCTTGAGAACTCAGAGTGAGTAAATTGGCCATTATCATGCACTTTTAACCATTCCATAAATCTTGTGTTTAGGTCCCCTGGAAGCATGAAAATCACTTTAAACATGCTAATTTTAGCTCTAACACTGATGATCCACCTACAAATGTGAACTGACGTTCAAAAATAAAACATTTGAAAACGGACCATTTTCCACATTTCTGAAGCATGACTTAATGGGGGGGGTGTTATCTCTTTTGTCAAAAATCAACCGTTCTTGCTTGAACATTAAATGCCTCCAAATGGTATTTAATTAACTTCCCGAGCCCCTGGAAGCATGAGAATCACTTTAAACATGCTAATTTTAGCTCTAAAACGGATGATCCACCTACAAATGTGAACTGACGTTCAAAAATAAAACATTTGAAAACGGACCATTTTTCACATTTCTGAAGCATGAGGTAATGGGGGGGTCATATCTCTTTTGTCGAAAATCAGCCGTTTTTGCTTGAACATTAAATGCCTTCAAATGGTATTTAATTAACTTCCCGTGGTGAAGAAACCCTTTTTGAGCACTCAGAGTGTGTAAATTGGCCATTTTCATGCACTTTTAACCATTCCATAAATGTTGTGTTTAGGGCCCCTGGAAGCTTGAAAATCACTTTAAACATGCTAATTTTAGCTCTAACAAAGATGATCCACCTACAAATGTGAACTGACGTTCAAAAATAAAACATTTGAAAACGGACCATTTTCCACATTTCTGAAGCATGACGTAATGGGGGGGTGTTGTCTCTTTTGGCAAAAATCAGCCGTTTTTGCTTGAACATTAAATGCCTCCAAACGGTATTTAATTAACTTCCCAGGGTGAAGAAACCCTTTTTGAGAACTCAGAGTGAGTAAATTGGCCATTTTCATGCACTTTTAACCATTCCATAAATCTTGTGTTTAGTGCCCCTGGAAGCATGAAAATCACTTTAAACATGCTAATTTTAGCTCTAACACTGATGATCCACCTACAAATGTGAACTGACGTTCAAAAATAAAACATTTGAAAACGGACCATTTTCCACATTTCTGAAGCATGACATAATGGGGGTGGGGGGTGTTATCTCTTTTGTCAAAAATCAGCCGTTTTTGCTTGAACATTAAATGCCTCCAAATGGTATTTAATTAACTTCCCGGGGTGAAGAAACCCTTTTTGAGAACTCAGAGTGAGTAAATTGGCCATTTTCATGCACTTTTAACCATTCCATAAATCTTGTGTTTAGGGCCCCTGGAAGCATGAAAATCACTTTAAACATGCTAATTTTAGCTCTAACACTGATGATCCACCTACAAATGTATACTGACGTTCAAAAATAAAACATTTGAAAACTGACCATTTTCCACATTTCTGAAGCATGACGTAATGGGGGGGTGTTATCTCTTTTGTCGAAAATTCGCCGTTTTTCCTTGAACATTAAATGCCTCCAAATGGTATTTAATTAACTTCCCGGGGTGAAGAAACCCTTTTTGAGAACTTAGAGTGAGTAAATTGGCCATTATCATGCACTTTTAACCATTCCATAAATCTTGTGTTTAGGGCCCCTGGAAGCATGAAAATCACTTTAAACATGCTAATTTTAGCTCTAACACTGATGATCCACCTACAAATGTGAACTGACGTTCAAAAATAAAACATTTGAAAACGGACCATTTTCCACATTTCTGAAGCATGACGTAATGGGGGGGGGTGTTATCTCTTTTTTAAAAAATCAGCTGTTTTTGCTTGAACATTAAATGCCTCCAAACAGAATGTAATTCACTTCCCCAGCCCCTGGAAGCATGAAAATCACTTTAAACATGCTAATTTTAGCTCTAAAACTGATGATCCACCTACAAATGTGAACTGACGTTCAAAAATAAAACATTTGAAAACGGACCATTTTCCACATTTCTGAAGCATGACATAATGGGGGGGGTGTTATCTCTTTTGTCAAAAATCAGCCGTTTTTGCTTGAACATTAAATGCCTCCAAATGGTATTTATTTAACTTCCCGGGGTGAAGAAACCCTTTTTGAGAACTCAGAGTAAATTGACCATTTTCATGCACTTTTAACCATTCCATAAAACTTGTGTTTAGGGCCCCTGGAAGCATGAAAATCAATTTAAACATGCTAATTTTAGCTCTAACACTGATGATCCACCTACAAATGTGAACTGACGTTCAAAAATAAAACATTTGAAAACGGACCATTTTCCACATTTCTGAAGCATGACGTAATGGGGTGGGGTGTTATCTCTTTTTTCAAAAATCAGCTGTTTTTGCTTGAACATTAAATGCCTCCAAATAGTATTTAATTCACTTCCGGAGCCCCTTGAAGCATGAAAATCACTTTAAACATGCTAATTTTAGCTCTAAAACTGATGATCCACCTACAAATGTGAACTGATGTTCAAAAATAAAACATTTGAAAAGGGACCATTTTCCACATTTCTGAAGCATGACGTAATGGTGGGGTGTTATCTATTTTGTCGAAAATCAGACGTTTTTGCTTGAACATTAAATGCCTCCAAATGGCATTTAATTAACTTCCCGGGGTGAAGAAACCCTTTTTGAGAACTCAGAGTGAGTAAATTGGCAATTTTCATGCACTTTTCACCATTCCATAAATCTTGTGTTTAGGGCCCCTGGAAGCATGAAAATCACTTTAAACATGCTAATTTTAGCTCTAACACTGATGATCCACCTACAAATGTGAACTGACGTTCAAAAATAAAACATTTGAAAATGGACCATTTTCCACATTTCTGAAGCATGACGTAATGGGGGGGTGTTATCTCTTTTGTCAAAAATCAGCCGTTTTTGCTTGAACATTAAATGCCTCCAAATGGTATTTATTTAACTTCCCTGGGTGAAGAAACCCTTTTTGAGAACTCAGAGTGACTAAATTGGCCATTTTCATGCACTTTTAACCATTCCCTAAATCTTGTGCTTGGGGCCCCTGGAAGCATGAAAATCACTTTAAACATGCTAATTTTAGCTCTAACACTGATGATCCACCTACAAATGTGAACTGACGTTCAAAAATAAAACATTTGAAAATGGACCATTTTCCACATTTCTGAAGCATGACGTAATGGTGGGGTGTTATCTATTTTGTCGAAAATCAGACGTTTTTGCTTGAACATTAAATGCCTCCAAATAGTATTTAATTCACTTCCCGAGCCCCTGGAAGCATGAAAATCACTTTAAACATGCTAATTTTAGCTCTAACACTGATGATCCACCTACAAATGTAAACTGACGTTCAAAAATAAAACATTTGAAAACGGACCATTTTCCACATTTCTGAAGCATGACGTAGTGGGGGGGGGTTTTATCTCTTTTGTCAAAAATAAGCTGTTTTTGCTTGAACATTAAATGCCTCCAAATGGTATTTAATTAACTTCCCGGGGTGAAGAAACCCTTTTTGAGAACTCAGAGTGAGTAAATTGGCCATTTTCATGCACTTTTAACCGTTCCAGAAATCTTGTGTTTAGGGCTCCTGGAAGCATGAAAATCACTTTAAACATGCTAATTTTAGCTCTAACACTGATGATCCACCTACAAATGTGAACTGACGTTCAAAAATAAAACATTTGAAAACGGACCATTTTCCACATTTCTGAAGCATGACTTAATGGGGGTGGGTGTTATCTCTTTTGTCAAAAATCAACCGTTCTTGCTTGAACATTAAATGCCTCCAAATGGTATTTAATTAACTTCCCGAGCCCCTGGAAGCATGAGAATCACTTTAAACATACTAATTTTAGCTCTAAAACTGATGATCCACCTACAAATGTGAACTGACGTTCAAAAATAAAACATTTGAAAACGGACCATTTTTCACATTTCTGAAGCATGAGGTAATGGGGGGTCATATCTCTTTTGTCGAAAATCAGCCGTTTTTGCTTGAACATTAAATGCCTTCAAATGGTATTTAATTAACTTCCCGTGGTGAAGAAACCCTTTTTGAGCACTCAGAGTGAGTAAATTGGCCATTTTCATGCACTTTTAACCATTCCATAAATCTTGTGTTTAGGGCCCCTGGAAGCATGAAAATCACTTTAAACATGCTAATTTTAGCTCTAACACTGATGATCCACCTACAAATGTGAACTGACGTTCAAAAATAAAACATTTGAAAACGGACCATTTTCCACATTTCTGAAGCATGACGTAATGGGGGGTGTGATCTCTTTTGTCAAAAATCAGCCGTTTTTGCTTGAACATTAAATGCCTCCAAATGGTATTTAATTAACTTCCCGGGGTGAAGAAACCCTTTTTGAGAACTCAGAGTGAGTAAATTCGCCATTTTCATGCACTTTTAACCATTCCATAAATCTTGTGTTTAGGGCCCCTGGGAGCATGAAAATCACTTTAAACATGCTAATTTTAGCTCTAACACTGATGATCCACCTATAAATGTGAACTGACGTTCAAAAATAAAACATTTGAAAACGGACCATTTTCCACATTTCTGAAGCATGACGTATTGGGGGGGGTGTTATCTCTTTTGTCAAAAATCAGCCGTTTTTGCTTGAACATTAAATGCCTCCAAATGGTATTTAATTAACTTCCCGGGGTGAAGAAACCCTTTTTGAGAACTCATAGTGAGTAAATTGGCCATTATCATGCACTTTTAACCATTCCATAAATCTTGTGTTTAGGGCCCCTGGAAGCATGAAAATCACTTTAAACATGCTAATTTTAGCTCTAACACTGATGATCCACCTACAAATGTGAACTGACGTTCAAAAATAAAACATTTGAAAATGGACCATTTTCCACATTTCTGAAGCATGACATAATGGGGGGTGTTATCTCTTTTGTCGAAAATCAGCTGTTTTTGCTTGAACATTAAATGCCTCCAAATGGTATTTAATTAACTTCCCGGGGTAAAGAAACCCTTTTTGAGAACTCAGAGTGAGTAAATTGGCCATTTTCATGCACTTTTAACCATTCCATAAATCTTGTGTTTAGGGCCCCTGGAAGCATGAAAATCACTTTAAACATGCTAATTTTAGCTCTAACACTGATGATCCACCTACAAATGTGAACTGACGTTCAAAAATTAAATATTTGAAAACGGACCATTTTCCACATTTCTGAAGCATGACGTAATGGTGGGGTGTTATCTCTTTTGTCGAAAATCAGCCGTTTTTGCTTGAACATTAAATGCCTCCAAATGGTATTTAAATAACTTCCCGGCGTGAAGAAACCCTTTTTGAGAACTCAGAGTGAGTAAATTGGCCATTTTCATGCACTTTTAACCGTTCCAGAAATCTTGTGTTTAGGGCTCCTGGAAGCATGAAAATCACTTTAAACATGCTACTTTTAGCTCTAACACTGATGATCCACCTACAAATGTGAACTGACGTTCAAAAATAAAACATTTGAAAACGGACCATTTTCCACATTTCTGAAGCATGACGTAATGGGGGGGTGTTATCTCTTTTGTCAAAAATCAACCGTTCTTGCTTGAACATTAAATGCCTCCAAACGGTATTTAATTAACTTCCAGAGCCCCTGGAAGTATGAGAATCACTTTAAACATGCTAATTTTAGCTCTAAAACTGATGATCCACCTACAAATGTGAACTGACGTTCAAAAATAAAACATTTGAAAACGGACCATTTTCCACATTTCTGAAGCATGACGTAATGGGGGGGTGTTATCTCTTTTGTCAAAAATCAGCCGTTTTTGTTTGAACATTAAATGCCTCCAAATGGTATTTAATTAACTTCCCGGGGTGAAGAAACCCTTTTTGAGAACTCAGAGTGAGTAATTTGGCCATTTTCATGCACTTTTAACCATTCCATAAATCTTGTGTTTAGGGCCCCTGGAAGAATGAAAATCACTTTAAACATGCTAATTTTAGCTCTAACACTGATGATCCACCTACAAATGTGAACTGACGTTCAAAAATAAAACATTTGAAAACGGACCATTTTCCACATTTCTGAAGCATGACGTAATGGGGGGGGGTGTTATCTCTTTTGTCAAAAATCAGCCATTTTTGCTTGAACATTAAATGCCTCCAAATGGTATTTAATTAACTTCCCAGGGTGAAGAAACCCTTTTTGAGAACTCAGAGTGAGTAAATTGGCCATTATCATGCACTTTTAACCATTCCATAAATCTTGTGTTTAGGGCCCCTGGAAGCATGAAAATCACTTTAAACATGCTAATTTTAGCTCTAACACTGATGATCCACCTACAAATGTGAACTGACGTTCAAAAATAAAACATTTTAAAATGGACCATTTTCCACATTTCTGAAGCATGACGTAATGGGGGGGTGTTATCACTTTTGTCAAAAATCAGCTGTTTTTGCTTGAACATTAAATGCCTCCAAATGGTATTTATTTAACTTCCCGGAGTGAAGAAACCCCTTTTGAGAACTCAGAGTGAGTAAATTGGCCATTTTCATGCACTTATAACCATTCTATAAATCTTGTGTTTAGGGCCCCTGGAAGCATGAAAATCACTTTGAACATGCTAATTTTAGCTCTAACACTGATGATCCACCTACAAATGTGAACTGACGTTCAAAAATAAAACATTTGAAA
The DNA here is from genome assembly GCF_964263255.1 of Lissotriton vulgaris. Classification (NCBI taxonomy): domain Eukaryota; kingdom Metazoa; phylum Chordata; class Amphibia; order Caudata; family Salamandridae; genus Lissotriton; species Lissotriton vulgaris. Next base: position 7,498 of record NW_028250756.1, read on the forward strand.
ACGGACCATTTTCCACATTTCTGAAGCATGACATAATGGGGGGGTGTTATCTCTTTTGTTGAAAATCAGCTGTTTTTGCTTGAACATTAAATGCCTCCAAATGGTATTTAATTAACTTCCCGGGGTGAAGAAACCCTTTTTGAGAACTCAGAGTGAGTAAATTGGCAATTTTCATGCACTTTTCACCATTCAATAAATCTTGTGTTTAGGGCCCCTGGAAGCATGAAAATCACTTTAAACATGCTAATTTTAGCTCTAACACTGATGATCCACCTACAAATGTGAACTGACGTTCAAAAATAAAACATTTGAAAACGGACCATTTTCCACATTTCTGAAGCATGACGTAAAGGGGGGGGTGTTATCTCTTTTTTCAAAAATCAGCTGTTTTTGCTTGAACATTAAATGCCTCCAAATAGTATTTAATTCACTTCCGGAGCCCCTTGAAGCATGAAAATCACTTTAAACATGATAATTTTAGCTCTAAAACTGATGATCCACCTACAAATGTGAACTGATGTTCAAAAATAAAACATTTGAAAAGGGGGGGAGGAGCTTCGCCGGCGACCAAGATGGCCGCGTGAGCTCGGAGCTCCGAAGACCTCCCGATCCTCCGCAATAATCCTGCGACCCATCCTGTCCCACGATTGTGGGAATCGATTGCTAAGCCGGTCCTGATGCGGCACCCGCTTTCGGAATGAAAATCTGACATTCCTGGACTCAGTTAGCTCGACGGACCCCGGAGGCTCCGCCCGCGTCACTGGCGACCGTGGAAGGGTACAGCGGTGTCTCCACATGGTACCTCCCTGCCTACGCTTCGTCTTCCCGATGGGTGCTTCTGATCCTTGAGCGCCTTGCTGTGCGGCCTCAACACAGGACTTTGGAGATACCGTCATGTGCATTGTGCATGCTACACTAGACTTTTTCACCCCTGGTGTCCCCCCTGTCCCGAGAGTGCCAACATGGCGGGCAAGGGTGGTCCGGACACAGGCAAATCTCAGCGGCTCAACAGGAAACCATCCCAGTCCCAGTCCACCATTCCGGAGCGATTCTCCCAGTCTAAGGGATCACCGGTACTGGCGGATCGTACTAAAGACTCGAGAAGGGATGAATCACCGGACGACTCCGAGATAACACTTCGAGACGTCATGGGAGCGATAACGGGGGTGAAGACGGAGATGCACACTCTCCGCGAGGAACTGTCCAGCAAGGTTGACTCCCTGAAGATTGAGTTAAACCTCATCAGGACCGACCTCGGGAAAACTAATGACCGGGTGAAATCGCTGGATCTCAAGACTTCCAGCCTGGTCACTGATGTGTCCGATATACAGATGGAGGTGCGCGACCTGAAAATGGCTAATGGATTGCTAGCGCGTCGACTGGACGAGTTCGAGGGTCGCGCGCGGCGCCAAAACGTACGCATCACCGGCGTACCGGAGAAGGCCGAGGAGGACTCGACTGAGCTCTTTGTGGAAGATCTGGTGGTTAAGAACTTGGCACCGGGGGGCCTGAGTAAGTTCTTTTCGGTGGAAAGTGCCCACAGGATCCCGGGTGGGCCGCCGAAATCGGGCGCCTCCCCTCGCCCCATCATCGCGAGGCTGTTCAACTACAGGGACAGAGACGCTATCCTGCAGGCATCGAGGACCGCGGGCCCTCTCCGCTTCCAGAACTCTGATGTGAACTTCTTCCCGGATTTCACCCAGGCTGTCCAGAAAAAGCGCCAGAGCTTTACGGGGGTGAAACGGAGACTGAGGGAAATGGGCCTGCGTTACTCCATGCTTTATCCTGCCAAGCTCCGCATCGAGCTTGACCACCGAACCTTCTTCTTTGACTTCCCAGATGAGGTGGGGCACTGGCTTGATACCCTGCCCCAGGAACGACATGAGCCGGCCGACCAGACGGAGGAGACCACCGGGGGCGCGGAAGCACAGGAATAATTGTTTGGTTACTTGACTTTCCGAAAGCTGGGTTGCCGTAAGGGGCTTCGGCTTTTGACATTGCTGCTGTTGGTTTGACTCGTTTTGTAATTAATATGGGGGATGACGGGGGGGGATGGGATGTCTCCTTTCTCCTCTGTGGGCTTCTTGTAGATTAGTTAAGGGGCGACAGGCACACTGCTAGTTGGGGTGGATTATAGTCTAATGCAGGGGTGCAGGGTGGTGGGTAGTTGGGGTGTGTTTTTTCAACTTCTTTCCTTGTTTTACTCTTTAGTCTGGCTGAGGAACTATTGGACTGATATGTTATTGCTGTGGGCGCCATTGTGGGTGGGGGAGGGGGTGCGGAATGTCCTTGATGATGGGGGGTAAATCTCTTAATTTGTTGAGTTGGAATGTGAACGGGTTGGGGGACCGTATTAAGAGGGGTGTCGTGTTGCAGATGCTCAAGCGCTGCTCGCCTGATGTGGTTTTTCTACAAGAGACCCACTTGGTGGGTCATGCCTGCAACGCATTGAACAGACGTGGATACAAAATGGTGGCACATTCGGGGTTCTCCTCGGGTTCCAGAGGGGTGGGAATCATGATGCCCACGTCCCTCCCGTTGGAGGTGGAGTCTGTACTTGCTGATGAAAGAGGCAGATACGTGGCTGTGGTGGGCAAATGGGAGGGTCGCACGCTAGTTTTGGTTTCGGTTTATGTTCCCCCGGGGCTGCAGGAGACTACTTTCAGGGACCTGGGTGGCGCCATTTTAGGTCTCCCCGAGGGATTGTTGCTTGTGGGTGGCGATTTCAACTCTGTAGTCTCGGGGGACTTGGACCGCTTTCCATCCAGGGATCTCCGCCCTTCCCAGTCCTGGCTGCCTGATTTTCTGAGTTCCATGGGGATGGTTGATTGCTGGCGATTGTTACACCCCACCCAGCGGCAGTACACTTTCCTCTCGGGTGCCCACGGTAGCCTTTCTAGAATAGACTATGTCCTCACCCCGGCCGCCCAGGCGCAGTCTGTGTCCACCGCGCGTCTCTTAGCTAGGGGCATTTCGGATCATTCCCCGGTTTGGTTCTCTTTTGACTTCCAGATACCCGCGTCTTCGCGAGTGGCTCCCATCAACCCGTGGTACTTCCGCGATCCGAAGACCAGGGCACTCCTGACTAAAGCTATGGACCGGTACTTCGCCGAGAATACTGGCTCCGTTGACTCCGCCGTCTCCCTTTGGGAGGCCTTTAAAACTGTGCTTCGGGCGAGGCCTTCTCCCTGATTGCGGAAGCCCGCCGTCGCCGGGATGAGGACGTGGTGCGGCTGGAGTCTGATCTCGCTGACCTGAGTTCCCAACTGGCGCTGGGCCCGTCTCCCGACCTACTTCACGCTCTCTCCCTCAAACAGTCCGAACTACGGGCGACCGCCACTGACGCGGCGAAAGCCTTGAGCAGGGAACAGCAGGGCAGGATATATGACTCGGGTGATAAGGCGGGCAAGCTCTTGGCGTGGCTGGATAGACGGGAGCTGGCGTCCCGGGTGGTCCCAGAGCTGGTGGGTGAGGATGGCTTGTCCCTGACGGACCCGGCGGCTATAGTTGGGTCCTTCGCTGAATACTTCGAAGGGGTATATACCTCCGCGAATCCTCTCCCAGAGTCTGCTTCGACCTCCTTTCTGGAGGACGTCGACCTTCCCTGCCTCTCAGATCTCGATCGAGACGACATGGATCGGGACCTGTCTGTGGATGAGGTAGCCTTGGCGATCCGTTCGCTGCGCTCTGGCAAAGCACCGGGACCCAACGGTATCCCGGTCGAGCTTTATAAACTCAAGGCCGACGCGCTTTCTGCACCATTGTTAAATATGTACCTTGAGGCCCGCGAGACGGGAGAACTCCCCCTCGACCAACGACTCGCCACCATTGTGGTGATCCACAAGGAGTGAAAACCTCGTGATTTGTGCCGGTCCTATAGACCCATCTCACTCCTGAATGCCGAACCTAAGATCCTGGCCAAACTGTTGGCCAACCGGCTAGTGGGAGTGATCTCGGACCTGGTTCACCCGGACCAATCTGGCTTCATACCGCACCGGAACACGGCACTCAACTTGAGGCGGCTTCACGCGGTCATGGCACGTGCTCACTTGCTTCGTGAACCCGCAGTTCTCGCCTCTCTTGACGCCACTATGGCTTTCGACTCGCTGGAGTGGAACTACCTGTGGGCAGTCCTAGCCAAATTGGGGTTTGGGCCCGCTTACATCGGTTGGGTCCGGCTGCTGTATTCCGCACCGCTGGCTAATGTGGCCGTCAATGGTCGGCTGTCGGCCTCCTTTGCGCTGCACAGGGGCACCAGGCAAGGTTGTCCGCTCTCGCCGCTCCTGTTCGCCCTGGCACTGGAACCCCTGGCGGCTTGGATCAGGACACACCCTGATGTCTCCGGGATAACGTGGTCCCCTGGCTTTGAGGACCGAGTGTCGCTTTACGCGGACGACATCCTCTTGTATCTCACCTCTCCCTGCCGCTCGCTCATTGTGGTTTTTGACCTGCTGGGGACCTTCGGGGCCCATTCTGGCTTGGTGATCAACTGGTCTAAATCCTCTTTGTACACGTTGTGTGGAGACACTCCGCGCCTCCCCCGTGGGTGCTCAATACAGATTGCCCAGCAGGGCTTTCGGTACCTGGGCATTTATGTGTCGCGAGATCCCCGAGCCCGATACTCACACAACCTACTACCACCACTGGCGCGGTTACGCAGGGACGTCGAGGGATGGAAGAAGCTACCGATCTCCCTAATGGGCAGAGCTGCGTTGTTCAAAATGATGGCGCTGCCTCGCTTCCTCTACGCTTTGCAGAACACCCAGGATCCGGTCCCAGCCAAATACTTTGGAGAGATCGAATCCTTGCAGCGAGCGCTGTTGTGGGATGGTAGACCACGAATCTCGTTGCTCAAGCTGACCATACCGTGCTACGATGGGGGTATCGCCCTGCCGGATATGCGACGCTACTACTGGGCGTCCCAGCTCGCGGCCATCAGGCCCGGCGGCCAGTCCGGGCTACGCCATGGATCGGTGGCTCGTGCAAGACGGGAACTACTATAGAGCATTATACTCCAGGTCTTTGGACCGGAAACTGACGGGCCCCACCAAAACGATGGTGCATATATGGCGCTCGGTCACTGACACCCTGGGCTGGAAAGATAGGGTTACCATGGCCACCCCTTTGTATGACTCAGACATACTGGGAAAGCTGTGGAATACTAAGGGCTTCGACAGATGGGACACCATTGGAATATCTAAGGTTGGGGACATGATGGCAAGGGGGAGGATCAAGTCGTTTGCAGTGCTACAGTCTGAGTTCCAGCTGGCGGCGACGGAATATTTCCGACACGCCCAGCTTAGCCATGCCCTCTCCCCTCACATATCGGGAGAGGATGCGATCCCTGAGTCATCACCCCTGGAGGATCGGGTGCTGGACGGTCACATGCCGGACAGCGCTATCTCCCTGACGTACAAAAAGCTCATTAATGTGAGAGTGGATTTGCTTGAGCGATTGAGACTGCACTGGGTGAATGATGGTATAGAGATGGACGACGAGGAGTGGCAATCAGCGGTCTCCTCCCCCAGGGAGGTGGCCATATCAGCACGACTCCGCCTTGTTTAGTTGAAGATACTACACAGGGTGTATGTAACCGGCCCCAGACTCCTACATATGGGACTTTCAACGGACGGCCTGTGTCGGAGGGGTTGCGGTATGCTTGCTACCTTCCTGCACATCATATGGGAATGTCCTGGAGTTGCCCGGTATTGGACACGAGTGCATGAGGTGATGGAAGAAGTGACTGGAGTGGCCCTACCGGCTGAGGCCCGGCGATGCCTCCTCAATGTTTGGTGTCCGAATGATTACAGTGTAGCCCAGACCCGTTGGGTCACCCTGGGCAACATGGTGGCCAAGAGGGACATCGCCCAGAAATGGGGTGCGCCTGCTCCTCCCTCGCTCAGTTTATGGGAAACCAATATGGACTGGTGCATGCTGCGTGAGAAGACGGTGTATGTGGCCAGGGGCAAGCCTAAAATGTGGAGGTCTGTGTGGGGAGCCTGGAACTCCTATAGAGGTGATATTTGCGACCCCCCAGTAGAGATTGACTCTGATGTCCAGCTTTCCCCGTAGGGCCCCTTACCCGCAGTTCCAGATAGGTTATCCTGGTGTGCTACCCCCCACGTGCCTCACTGTTGTCACTGTTATTGTGTGCTGTCTTGGGTGTACGGCCCTCGACCCCCTCCCGCTACGCAAGTCCACTGCTTCTGTACCGTCCTCAGCCTACCTTTTTCCTCTTTGACTCTCTTTCGTGCCTAGTGCACACCTCTTTCTCCTAGCCTTTTTTGAGGCTTTCTTATTCTTTGGTTTATTTATTATCAAGTTCAATGCTATTGAAAAATTAAACCTGATTGCTTCTGCATACAGTATTGTACACGATCTTACTTGCTACCTCGATGCTGCCTGGCCTCCGGGATGTATGGCTGAATAGCGGTGTACTTTTTCTACAAATAAAGGTTTTCCCAAAAAAAAAAAAAAAAAAAACATTTGAAAAGGGACCATTTTCCACATTTCTGAAGCATGACGTAATGGTGGGGTGTTATCTATTTTGTCGAAAATCAGACGTTTTTCCTTGAACATTAAATGCCTCCAAATGGCATTTAATTAACTTCCCGGGGTGAAGAAACCCTTTTTGAGAACTCAGAGTGAGTAAATTGGCAATTTTCATGCACTTTTCACCATTCCATAAATCTTGTGTTTAGGGCCCCTGGAAGCATGAAAATCACTTTAAACATGCTAATTTTAGCTCTAACACTGATGATCCACCTACAAATGTGAACTGACGTTCAAAAATAAAACATTTGAAAATGGACCATTTTCCACATTTCTGAAGCATGACGTAATGGGGGGGTGTTATCTCTTTTGTCAAAAATCAGCCGTTTTTGCTTGAACATTAAATGCCTCCAAATGGTATTTAAATAACTTCCCGGGGTGAAGAAACCCTTTTTGAGAACTTAGAGTGAGTAAATTGGCCATTATCATGCACTTTTAACCATTCCATAAATCTTGTGTTTAGGGCCCCTGGAAGCATGAAAATCACTTTAAACATGCTAATTTTAGCTCTAACACTGAAGATCCACCTACAAATGTGAACTGACGTTCAAAAATAAAACATTTGAAAACGGACCATTTTCCACCTTTCTGAAGCATGACGTAATGGGGGGGTGTTATCTCTTTTGTCAAAAATCAGCCGTTTTTGCTTGAACATTAAATGCCTCCAAATGGTATTTAATTAACTTCCCGGGGTGAAGAAACCCTTTTTGAGAACTCAGAGTGAGTAAATTGGCCATTATCATGCACTTTTAACCATTCCATAAATCTTGTGTTTAGGGCCCCTGGAAGCATGAAAATCACTTTAAACATGCTAATTTTAGCTCTAACACTGATGATCCACCTACAAATGTGAACTGACGTTCAAAAATAAAACATTTGAAAACGGACCATTTTCCACATTTCTGAAGCATGACGTATTGGGGGGGGGTTATCTCTTTTGTCAAAAATCAGCCGTTTTTGCTTGAACATTAAATGCCTCCAAATGGTATTTAATTAACTTCCCGGGGTGAAGAAACCCTTTTTGAGAACTCAGAGTGAGTAAATTGGCCATTATCATGCACTTTTAACCATTCCATAAATCTTGTGTTTAGGGCCCCTGGAAGCATGAAAATCACTTTAAACATGCTAATTTTAGCTCTAACACTGATGATCCACCTACAAATGTGAACTGACGTTCAAAAATAAAACATTTTAAAATGAACCATTTTCCACATTTCTGGAGCATGACGTAATGGGGGGATGTTATCTCTTTTGTCAAAAATCAGCCGTTTTTGCCTGAACATTAAATGCCTCCAAATGGTATTTATTTAACTTCCCGGGTGAAGAAACCCTTTTTGAGAACTCAGAGTGAGTAAATTGGCCATTTTCATGCACTTTTAACCATTCCATATATCTTGTGTTTAGGGCCCCTGGAAGCATGAAAATCACTTTAAACATGCTAATTTTAGCTCTAACACTGATGATCCACCTACAAATGTGAACTGACGTTCAAAAATAAAACATTTGAAAACGGACCATTTTCCACATTTCTGAAGCATGACGTAATGGGGGGTGTTATCTCTTTTGTCGAAAATCAGCCGTTTTTGCTTGAACATTAAATGCCTCCAAATGGTATTTAATTAACTTCCCGGGGTGAAGAAACCCTTTTTGAGAACTCAGAGTGAGTAAATTGGCCATTTTCATGCACTTTTAACCGTTCCAGAAATCTTGTGTTTAGGGCTCCTGGAAGCATGAAAATCACTTTAAACATGCTAATTTTAGCTCTAACACTGATGATCCACCTACAAATGTGAACTGACGTTCAAAAATAAAACATTTGAAAACGGACCATTTTCCACATTTCTGAAGCATGACTTAATGGGGGGGGGTGTTATCTCTTTTGTCAAAAATCAACCGTTCTTGCTTGAACATTAAATGCCTCCAAATGGTATTTAAATAACTTCCCGGGGTGAAGAAACCCTTTTTGAGAACTTAGAGTGAGTAAATTGGCCATTATCATGCACTTTTAACCATTCCATAAATCTTGTGTTTAGGGCCCCTGGAAGCATGAAAATCACTTTAAACATGCTAATTTTAGCTCTAACACTGAAGATCCACCTACAAATGTGAACTGACGTTCAAAAATAAAACATTTGAAAACGGACCATTTTCCACCTTTCTGAAGCATGACGTAATGGGGGGGTGTTATCTCTTTTGTCAAAAATCAGCCGTTTTTGCTTGAACATTAAATGCCTCCAAATGGTATTTAATTAACTTCCCGGGGTGAAGAAACCCTTTTTGAGAACTCAGAGTGAGTAAATTGGCCATTATCATGCACTTTTAACCATTCCATAAATCTTGTGTTTAGGGCCCCTGGAAGCATGAAAATCACTTTAAACATGCTAATTTTAGCTCTAACACTGATGATCCACCTACAAATGTGAACTGACGTTCAAAAATAAAACATTTGAAAACGGACCATTTTCCACATTTCTGAAGCATGACGTATTGGGGGGGGGTTATCTCTTTTGTCAAAAATCAGCCGTTTTTGCTTGAACATTAAATGCCTCCAAATGGTATTTAATTAACTTCCCGGGGTGAAGAAACCCTTTTTGAGAACTCAGAGTGAGTAAATTGGCCATTATCATGCACTTTTAACCATTCCATAAATCTTGTGTTTAGGGCCCCTGGAAGCATGAAAATCACTTTAAACATGCTAATTTTAGCTCTAACACTGATGATCCACCTACAAATGTGAACTGACGTTCAAAAATAAAACATTTTAAAATGAACCATTTTCCACATTTCTGGAGCATGACGTAATGGGGGGATGTTATCTCTTTTGTCAAAAATCAGCCGTTTTTGCCTGAACATTAAATGCCTCCAAATGGTATTTATTTAACTTCCCGGGTGAAGAAACCCTTTTTGAGAACTCAGAGTGAGTAAATTGGCCATTTTCATGCACTTTTAACCATTCCATATATCTTGTGTTTAGGGCCCCTGGAAGCATGAAAATCACTTTAAACATGCTAATTTTAGCTCTAACACTGATGATCCACCTACAAATGTGAACTGACGTTCAAAAATAAAACATTTGAAAACGGACCATTTTCCACATTTCTGAAGCATGACGTAATGGGGGGTGTTATCTCTTTTGTCGAAAATCAGCCGTTTTTGCTTGAACATTAAATGCCTCCAAATGGTATTTAATTAACTTCCCGGGGTGAAGAAACCCTTTTTGAGAACTCAGAGTGAGTAAATTGGCCATTTTCATGCACTTTTAACCGTTCCAGAAATCTTGTGTTTAGGGCTCCTGGAAGCATGAAAATCACTTTAAACATGCTAATTTTAGCTCTAACACTGATGATCCACCTACAAATGTGAACTGACGTTCAAAAATAAAACATTTGAAAACGGACCATTTTCCACATTTCTGAAGCATGACTTAATGGGGGGGGGTGTTATCTCTTTTGTCAAAAATCAACCGTTCTTGCTTGAACATTAAATGCCTCCAAATGGTATTTAATTAACTTCCCGAGCCCCTGGAAGCATGAGAATCACTTTAAACATGCTAATTTTAGCTCTAAAACTGATGATCCACCTACAAATGTGAACTGACGTTCAAAAATAAAACATTTGAAAACGGACCATTTTTCACATTTCTGAAGCATGAGGTAATGGGGGGTCATATCTCTTTTGTCGAAAATCAGCCGTTTTTGCTTGAACATTAAATGCCTTCAAATGGTATTTAATTAACTTCCCGTGGTGAAGAAACCCTTTTTGAGCACTCAGAGTGAGTAAATTGGCCATTTTCATGCACTTTTAACCATTCCATAAATCTTGTGTTTAGGGCCCCTGGAAGCATGAAAATCACTTTAAACATGCTAATTTTAGCTCTAACACTGATGATCCACCTACAAATGTGAACTGACGTTCAAAAATAAAACATTTGAAAACGGACCATTTTCCACATTTCTGAAGCATGACGTAACGTAATGGGGGGGGGGGGTGTTATCTCTTTTGTCAAAAATCAGCCGTTTTTGCTTGAACATTAAATGCCTCCAAATGGTATTTAATTAACTTCCCGGGGTGAAGAAACCCTTTTTGAGAACTCAGAGTGAGTAAATTGGCCATTATCATGCACTTTTAACCATTCAATAAATCTTGTGTTTAGGGCCCCTGGAAGCATGAAAATCACTTTAAACATGCTAATTTTAGCTCTAACACTGATGATCCACCTACAAATGTGAACTGACGTTCAAAAATAAAACATTTTAAAATGAACCATTTTCCACATTTCTGAAGCATGACGTAATGGGGGGGTGTTATCTCTTTTTTAAAAAATCAGCCGTTTTTGCCTGAACATTAAATGCCTCCAAATGGTATTTATTTAACTTCCCGGGTGAAGAAACCCTTCTTGAGAACTCAGAGTGAGTAAATTGGCCATTATCATGCACTTTTAACCATTCCATAAATCTTGTGTTTAGGTCCCCTGGAAGCATGAAAATCACTTTAAACATGCTAATTTTAGCTCTAACACTGATGATCCACCTACAAATGTGAACTGACGTTCAAAAATAAAACATTTGAAAACGGACCATTTTCCACATTTCTGAAGCATGACTTAATGGGGGGGGTGTTATCTCTTTTGTCAAAAATCAACCGTTCTTGCTTGAACATTAAATGCCTCCAAATGGTATTTAATTAACTTCCCGAGCCCCTGGAAGCATGAGAATCACTTTAAACATGCTAATTTTAGCTCTAAAACTGATGATCCACCTACAAATGTGAACTGACGTTCAAAAATAAAACATTTGAAAACGGACCATTTTTCACATTTCTGAAGCATGAGGTAATGGGGGGTCATATCTCTTTTGTCGAAAATCAGCCGTTTTTGCTTGAACATTAAATGCCTTCAAATGGTATTTAATTAACTTCCCGTGGTGAAGAAACCCTTTTTGAGCACTCAGAGTGAGTAAATTGGCCATTATCATGCACTTTTAACCATTCCATAAATCTTGTGTTTAGGGCCCCTGGAAGCATGAAAATCACTTTAAACATGCTAATTTTAGCTCTAACACTGATGATCCACCTACAAATGTGAACTGACGTTCAAAAATAAAACATTTTAAAATGAACCATTTTCCACATTTCTGGAGCATGACGTAATGGGGGGATGTTATCTCTTTTGTCAAAAATCAGCCGTTTTTGCCTGAACATTAAATGCCTCCAAATGGTATTTATTTAACTTCCCGGGTGAAGAAACCCTTTTTGAGAACTCAGAGTGAGTAAATTGGCCATTTTCATGCACTTTTAACCATTCCATATATCTTGTGTTTAGGGCCCCTGGAAGCATGAAAATCACTTTAAACATGCTAATTTTAGCTCTAACACTGATGATCCACCTACAAATGTGAACTGACGTTCAAAAATAAAACATTTGAAAACGGACCATTTTCCACATTTCTGAAGCATGACGTAATGGGGGGTGTTATCTCTTTTGTCGAAAATCAGCCGTTTTTGCTTGAACATTAAATGCCTCCAAATGGTATTTAATTAACTTCCCGGGGTGAAGAAACCCTTTTTGAGAACTCAGAGTGAGTAAATTGGCCATTTTCATGCACTTTTAACCGTTCCAGAAATCTTGTGTTTAGGGCTCCTGGAAGCATGAAAATCACTTTAAACATGCTAATTTTAGCTCTAACACTGATGATCCACCTACAAATGTGAACTGACGTTCAAAAATAAAACATTTGAAAACGGACCATTTTCCACATTTCTGAAGCATGACTTAATGGGGGGGGGTGTTATCTCTTTTGTCAAAAATCAACCGTTCTTGCTTGAACATTAAATGCCTCCAAATGGTATTTAATTAACTTCCCGAGCCCCTGGAAGCATGAGAATCACTTTAAACATGCTAATTTTAGCTCTAAAACTGATGATCCACCTACAAATGTGAACTGACGTTCAAAAATAAAACATTTGAAAACGGACCATTTTTCACATTTCTGAAGCATGAGGTAATGGGGGGTCATATCTCTTTTGTCGAAAATCAGCCGTTTTTGCTTGAACATTAAATGCCTTCAAATGGTATTTAATTAACTTCCCGTGGTGAAGAAACCCTTTTTGAGCACTCAGAGTGAGTAAATTGGCCATTTTCATGCACTTTTAACCATTCCATAAATCTTGTGTTTAGGGCCCCTGGAAGCATGAAAATCACTTTAAACATGCTAATTTTAGCTCTAACACTGATGATCCACCTACAAATGTGAACTGACGTTCAAAAATAAAACATTTGAAAACGGACCATTTTCCACATTTCTGAAGCATGACGTAACGTAATGGGGGGGGGGGGTGTTATCTCTTTTGTCAAAAATCAGCCGTTTTTGCTTGAACATTAAATGCCTCCAAATGGTATTTAATTAACTTCCCGGGGTGAAGAAACCCTTTTTGAGAACTCAGAGTGAGTAAATTGGCCATTATCATGCACTTTTAACCATTCAATAAATCTTGTGTTTAGGGCCCCTGGAAGCATGAAAATCACTTTAAACATGCTAATTTTAGCTCTAACACTGATGATCCACCTACAAATGTGAACTGACGTTCAAAAATAAAACATTTTAAAATGAACCATTTTCCACATTTCTGAAGCATGACGTAATGGGGGGGTGTTATCTCTTTTTTAAAAAATCAGCCGTTTTTGCCTGAACATTAAATGCCTCCAAATGGTATTTATTTAACTTCCCGGGTGAAGAAACCCTTCTTGAGAACTCAGAGTGAGTAAATTGGCCATTATCATGCACTTTTAACCATTCCATAAATCTTGTGTTTAGGTCCCCTGGAAGCATGAAAATCACTTTAAACATGCTAATTTTAGCTCTAACACTGATGATCCACCTACAAATGTGAACTGACGTTCAAAAATAAAACATTTGAAAACGGACCATTTTCCACATTTCTGAAGCATGACTTAATGGGGGGGGTGTTATCTCTTTTGTCAAAAATCAACCGTTCTTGCTTGAACATTAAATGCCTCCAAATGGTATTTAATTAACTTCCCGAGCCCCTGGAAGCATGAGAATCACTTTAAACATGCTAATTTTAGCTCTAAAACTGATGATCCACCTACAAATGTGAACTGACGTTCAAAAATAAAACATTTGAAAACGGACCATTTTTCACATTTCTGAAGCATGAGGTAATGGGGGGTCATATCTCTTTTGTCGAAAATCAGCCGTTTTTGCTTGAACATTAAATGCCTTCAAATGGTATTTAATTAACTTCCCGTGGTGAAGAAACCCTTTTTGAGCACTCAGAGTGAGTAAATTGGCCATTTTCATGCACTTTTAACCATTCCATAAATCTTGTGTTTAGGGCCCCTGGAAGCATGAAAATCACTTTAAACATGCTAATTTTAGCTCTAACAAAGATGATCCACCTACAAATGTGAACTGACGTTCAAAAATAAAACATTTGAAAACGGACCATTTTCCACATTTCTGAAGCATGACGTAATGGGGGGGTGTTGTCTCTTTTGGCAAAAATCAGCCGTTTTTGCTTGAACATTAAATGCCTCCAAACGGTATTTAATTAACTTCCCGGGGTGAAGAAACCCTTTTTGAGAACTCAGAGTGAGTAAATTGGCCATTTTCATGCACTTTTAACCATTCCATAAATCTTGTGTTTAGTGCCCCTGGAAGCATGAAAATCACTTTAAACATGCTAATTTTAGCTCTAACACTGATGATCCACCTACAAATGTGAACTGACGTTCAAAAATAAAACATTTGAAAACGGACCATTTTCCACATTTCTGAAGCATGACATAATGGGGGGGGGGTGTTATCTCTTTTGTCAAAAATCAGCCGTTTTTGCTTGAACATTAAATGCCTCCAAATGGTATTTAATTAACTTCCCGGGGTGAAGAAACCCTTTTTGAGCACTCAGAGTGAGTAAATTGGCCATTTTCATGCACTTTTAACCATTCCATAAATCTTGTGTTTAGGGCCCCTGGAAGCATGAAAATCACTTTAAACATGCTAATTTTAGCTCTAACACTGATGATCCACCTACAAATGTATACTGACGTTCAAAAATAAAACATTTGAAAACTGACCATTTTCCACATTTCTGAAGCATGACGTAATGGGGGGGTGTTATCTCTTTTGTCGAAAATTAGCCGTATTTCCTTGAACATTAAATGCCTCCAAATGGTATTTAATTAACTTCCCGGGGTGAAGAAACCCTTTTTGAGAACTTAGAGTGAGTAAATTGGCCATTATCATGCACTTTTAACCATTCCATAAATCTTGTGTTTAGGGCCCCTGGAAGCATCAAAATCACTTTAAACATGCTAATTTTAGCTCTAACACTGATGATCCACCTACAAATGTGAACTGACGTTCAAAAATAAAACATTTGAAAACGGACCATTTTCCACATTTCTGAAGCATGACGTAATGGGGGGGTGTTATCTCTTTTTTAAAAAATCAGCTGTTTTTGCTTGAACATTAAATGCCTCCAAACAGAATGTAATTCACTTCCCCAGCCCCTGGAAGCATGAAAATCACTTTAAACATGCTAATTTTAGCTCTAAAACTGATGATCCACCTACAAATGTGAACTGACGTTCAAAAATAAAACATTTGAAAACGGACCATTTTCCACATTTCTGAAGCATGACATAATGGGGGGGGTGTTATCTCTTTTGTCAAAAATCAGCCGTTTTTGCTTGAACATTAAATGCCTCCAAATGGTATTTATTTAACTTCCCGGGGTGAAGAAACCCTTTTTGAGAACTCAGAGTGAGTAAATTGACCATTTTCATGCACTTTTAACCATTCCATAAATCTTGTGTTTAGGGCCCCTGGAAGCATGAAAATCAATTTAAACATGCTAATTTTAGCTCTAACACTGATGATCCACCTACAAATGTGAACTGACGTTCAAAAATAAAACATTTGAAAACGGACCATTTTCCACATTTCTGAAGCATGACGTAATGGGGTGGGGTGTTATCTCTTTTTTCAAAATTCAGCTGTTTTTGCTTGAACATTAAATGCCTCCAAATAGTATTTAATTCACTTCCGGAGCCCCTTGAAGCATGAAAATCACTTTAAACATGCTAATTTTAGCTCTAAAACTGATGATCCACCTACAAATGTGAACTGATGTTCAAAAATAAAACATTTGAAAAGGGACCATTTTCCACATTTCTGAAGCATGACGTAATGGTGGGGTGTTATCTATTTTGTCGAAAATCAGACGTTTTTGCTTGAACATTAAATGCCTCCAAATGGCATTTAATTAACTTCCCGGGGTGAAGAAACCCTTTTTGAGAACTCAGAGTGAGTAAATTGGCAATTTTCATGCACTTTTCACCATTCCATAAATCTTGTGTTTAGGGCCCCTGGAAGCATGAAAATCACTTTAAACATGCTAATTTTAGCTCTAACACTAATGATCCACCTACAAATGTGAACTGACGTTCAAAAATAAAACATTTGAAAACGGACCATTTTCCACATTTCTGAAGCATGACGTAATGGGGGGTTGTTATCTCTTTTGTCGAAAATCAGCCGTTTTTGCTCGAACATTAAATGCCTCCAACCGGTATTTAATTAACTTCCCGGGGTGAAGAAACCCTTTTTGAGAACTCAGAGTGAGTAAATTGGCCATTTTCATGCACTTTTAACCATTCCATAAATCTTGTGTTTTGGGCCCCTGGAAGCATGAAAATCACTTTAAACATGCTAATTTTAGCTCTAACACTGATGATCCACCTACAAATGTGAACTGACGTTCAAAAATAAAACATTTGAAAACGGACCATTTTCCACATTTCTGAAGCATGACGTAATGGGGGGGTGTTATCTCTTTTGTCGAAAATCAGCCGTTTTTGCTCGAACATTAAATGCCTCCAAATGGTATTTAATTAACTTCCCGAGCCCCTGGAAGCATGAAAATCACTTTAAACATGCTAATTTTAGCTCTAACACTGATGATCCACCTACAAATGTGAACTGACGTTCAAAAATAAAACATTTGAAAACGGACCATTTTCCACATTTCTGAAGCATGACGTAATGGGGGGGTGTTATCTCTTTTGTCGAAAATCAGCCGTTTTTGCTCGAACATTAAATGCCTCCAAATGGTATTTATTTCACTTCCCGGGGTGAAGAAACCCTTTTTGAGAACTCAGAGTGAGTAAATTGGCCATTTTCATGCACTTTTAACCATTCCATAAATCCTGTGTTTTGGGCCCCTGGAAGCATGAAAATCACTTTAAACATGCTAATTTTAGCTCTCACACTGATGATCCACCTACAAATGTGAACTGACGTTCAAAAATAAAACATTTGAAAACGGACCATTTTCCACATTTCTGAAGCATGACGTAATGGGGGGGTGTTATCTCTTTTGTCGAAAATCAGCCGTTTTTGCTCGAACATTAAATGCCTCCAAATGGTATTTAATTAACTTCCCGAGCCCCTGGAAGCATGAAAATTACTTTAAACATGCTAATTTTAGCTCTAACACTGATGATCCACCTACAAATGTGAACTGACGTTCAAAAATAAAACATTTGAAAACGGACCATTTTCCACATTTCTGAAGCATGACGTAATGGGGGGGTGTTATCTCTTTTGTCGAAAATCAGCCGTTTTTGCTCGAACATTAAATGCCTCCAAATGGTATTTATTTAACTTCCCGGGGTGAAGAAACCCTTTTTGAGAACTCAGAGTGAGTAAATTGGCCATTTTCATGCACTTTTAACCATTCCATAAATCTTGTGTTTTGGGCCCCTGGAAGCATGAAAATCACTTTAAACATGCTAATTTTAGCTCTAACACTGATGATCCACCTACAAATGTGAACTGACGTTCAAAAATAAAACATTTGAAAACGGACCATTTTCCACATTTCTGAAGCATGACGTAATGGGGGGGTGTTATCTCTTTTGTCGAAAATCAGCCGTTTTTGCTCGAACATTAAATGCCTCCAAATGGTATTTAATTAACTTCCCGAGCCCCTGGAAGCATGAAAATCACTTTAAACATGCTAATTTTAGCTCTAACACTGATGATCCACCTACAAATGTGAACTGACGTTCAAAAATAAAACATTTGAAAACGGACCATTTTCCACATTTCTGAAGCATGACGTAATGGGGGGGTGTTATCTCTTTTGTCGAAAATCAGCCGTTTTTGCTCGAACATTAAATGCCTCCAAATGGTATTTAATTAACTTCCCGGGGTGAAGAAACCCTTTTTGAGAACTCAGAGTGAGTAAATTGGCCATTTTCATGCACTTTTAACCATTCCATAAATCTTGTGTTTTGGGCCCCTGGAAGCATGAAAATCACTTTAAACATGCAAATTTTAGCTCTAACACTGATGATCCACCTACAAATGTGAACTGACGTTCAAAAATAAAACATTTGAAAACGGACCATTTTCCACATTTCTGAAGCATGACGTAATGGGGGGTGTTATCTCTTTTGTCGAAAATCAGCCGTTTTTGCTCGAACATTAAATGCCTCCAAATGGTATTTAATTAACTTCCCGAGCCCCTGGAAGCATGAAAATCACTTTAAACATGCTAATTTTAGCTCTAACACTGATGATCCACCTACAAATGTGAACTGACGTTCAAAAATAAAACATTTGAAAACGGACCATTTTCCACATTTCTGAAGCATGACGTAATGGGGGGGTGTTATCTCTTTTGTCGAAAATCAGCCGTTTTTGCTCGAACATTAAATGCCTCCAAATGGTATTTAATTAACTTCCCGGGGTGAAGAAACCCTTTTTGAGAACTCAGAGTGAGTAAATTGGCCATTTTCATGCACTTTTAACCATTCCATAAATCTTGTGTTTTGGGCCCCTGGAAGCATGAAAATCACTTTAAACATGCTAATTTTAGCTCTAACACTGATGATCCACCTACAAATGTGAACTGACGTTCAAAAATAAAACATTTGAAAACGGACCATTTTCCACATTTCTGAAGCATGACGTAATGGGGGGGTGTTATCTCTTTTGTCGAAAATCAGCCGTTTTTGCTCGAACATTAAATGCCTCCAAATGGTATTTAATTAACTTCCCGAGCCCCTGGAAGCATGAAAATCACTTTAAACATGCTAATTTTAGCTCTAACACTGATGATCCACCTACAAATGTGAACTGACGTTCAAAAATAAAACATTTGAAAACGGACCATTTTCCACATTTCTGAAGCATGACGTAATGGGGGGGTGTTATCTCTTTTGTCGAAAATCAGCCGTTTTTGCTCGAACATTAAATGCCTCCAAATGGTATTTATTTCACTTCCCGGGGTGAAGAAACCCTTTTTGAGAACTCAGAGTGAGTAAATTGGCCATTTTCATGCACTTTTAACCATTCCATAAATCTTGTGTTTTGGGCCCCTGGAAGCATGAAAATCACTTTAAACATGCTAATTTTAGCTCTAACACTGATGATCCACCTACAAATGTGAACTGACGTTCAAAAATAAAACATTTGAAAACGGACCATTTACCACATTTCTGAAGCATGACGTAATGGGGGGGTATTATCTCTTTTGTCGAAAATCAGCCGTTTTTGCTCGAACATTAAATGCCTCCAAATGGTATTTAATTAACTTCCCGAGCCCCTGGAAGCATGAAAATCACTTTAAACTTGCTAATTTGAGCTCTAACACTGATGATCCACCTACAAATGTGAACTGACGTTCAAAAATAAAACATTTGAAAACGGACCATTTTCCACATTTCTGAAGCATGACGTAATGGGGGGTTGTTATCTCTTTTGTCGAAAATCAGCCGTTTTTGCTCGAACATTAAATGCCTCCAAATGGTATTTAATTAACTTCCCGGGGTGAAGAAACCCTTTTTGAGAACTCAGAGTGAGTAAATTGGCCATTTTCATGCACTTTTAACCATTCCATAAATCTTGTGTTTTGGGCCCCTGGAAGCATGAAAATCACTTTAAACATGCTAATTTTAGCTCTAACACTGATGATCCACCTACAAATGTGAACTGACGTTCAAAAATAAAACATTTGAAAACGGACCATTTTCCACATTTCTGAAGCATGACGTAATGGGGGGGTGTTATCTCTTTTGTCAAAAATCAGCCGTTTTTGCTCGAACATTAAATGCCTCCAAATGGTATTTAATTAACTTCCCGAGCCCCTGGAAGCATGAAAATCACTTTAAACATGCTAATTTTAGCTCTAACACTGATGATCCACCTACATATGTGAACTGACGTTCAAAAATAAAACATTTGAAAACGGACCATTTTCCACATTTCTGAAGCATGACGTAATGGGGGGGTGTTATCTCTTTTGTCGAAAATCAGCCGTTTTTGCTCGAACATTAAATGCCTCCAAGTGGTATTTAATTAACTTCCCGGGGTGAAGAAACCCTTTTTGAGAACTCAGAGTGAGTAAATTGGCCATTTTCATGCACTTTTAACCATTCCATAAATCTTGTGTTTTGGGCCCCTGGAAGCATGAAAATCACTTTAAACATGCAAATTTTAGCTCTAACACTGATGATCCACCTACAAATGTGAACTGACGTTCAAAAATAAAACATTTGAAAACGGACCATTTTCCACATTTCTGAAGCATGACGTAATGGGGGGTGTTATCTCTTTTGTCGAAAATCAGCCGTTTTTGCTCGAACATTAAATGCCTCCAAATGGTATTTAATTAACTTCCCGAGCCCCTGGAAGCATGAAAATCACTTTAAACATGCTAATTTTAGCTCTAACACTGATGATCCACCTACAAATGTGAACTGACGTTCAAAAATAAAACATTTGAAAACGGACCATTTTCCACATTTCTGAAGCATGACGTAATGGGGGGGTGTTATCTCTTTTGTCGAAAATCAGCCGTTTTTGCTCGAACATTAAATGCCTCCAAATGGTATTTATTTCACTTCCCGGGGTGAAGAAACCCTTTTTGAGAACTCAGAGTGAGTAAATTGGCCATTTTCATGCACTTTTAACCATTCCATAAATCTTGTGTTTTGGGCCCCTGGAAGCATGAAAATCACTTTAAACATGCTAATTTTAGCTCTAACACTGATGATCCACCTACAAATGTGAACTGACGTTCAAAAATAAAACATTTGAAAACGGACCATTTTCCACATTTCTGAAGCATGACGTAATGGGGGGGTGTTATCTCTTTTGTCGAAAAGCAGCCGTTTTTGCTCGAACATTAAATGCCTCCAAATGGTATTTAATTAACTTCCCGAGCCCCTGGAAGCATGAAAATCGCTTTAAACATGCTAATTTTAGCTCTAACACTGATGATCCACCTACAAATGTGAACTGACGTTCAAAAATAAAACATTTGAAAACGGACCATTTTCCACATTTCTGAAGCATGACGTAATGGGGGGTTGTTATCTCTTTTGTCGAAAATCAGCCGTTTTTGCTCGAACATTAAATGCCTCCAAATGGTATTTAATTAACTTCCCGGGGTGAAGAAACCCTTTTTGAGAACTCAGAGTGAGTAAATTGGCCATTTTCATGCACTTTTAACCATTCCATAAATCTTGTGTTTTGGGCCCCTGGAAGCATGAAAATCACTTTAAACATGCTAATTTTAGCTCTAACACTGATGATCCACCTACAAATGTGAACTGACGTTCAAAAATAAAACATTTGAAAACGGACCATTTTCCACATTTCTGAAGCATGACGTAATGGGGGGGTGTTATCTCTTTTGTCGAAAATCAGCCGTTTTTGCTTGAACATTAAATGCCTCCAAATGG
The DNA here is from genome assembly GCF_964263255.1 of Lissotriton vulgaris. Taxonomy (NCBI): domain Eukaryota; kingdom Metazoa; phylum Chordata; class Amphibia; order Caudata; family Salamandridae; genus Lissotriton; species Lissotriton vulgaris. Next base: position 28,823 of record NW_028250756.1, read on the forward strand.
TATTTAATTAACTTCCCGAGCCCCTGGAAGCATGAAAATCACTTTAAACATGCTAATTTTAGCTCTAACACTGATGATCCACCTACAAATGTGAACTGACGTTCAAAAATAAAACATTTGAAAACGGACCATTTTCCACATTTCTGAAGCATGACGTAATGGGGGGTTGTTATCTCTTTTGTCGAAAATCAGCCGTTTTTGCTCGAACATTAAATGCCTCCAAATGGTATTTAATTAACTTCCCGGGGTGAAGAAACCCTTTTTGAGAACTCAGAGTGAGTAAATTGGCCATTTTCATGCACTTTTAACCATTCCATAAATCTTGTGTTTTGGGCCCCTGGAAGCATGAAAATCACTTTAAACATGCTAATTTTAGCTCTAACACTGATGATCCACCTACAAATGTGAACTGACGTTCAAAAATAAAACATTTGAAAACGGACCATTTTCCACATTTCTGAAGCATGACGTAATGGGGGGGTGTTATCTCTTTTGTCGAAAATCAGCCGTTTTTGCTCGAACATTAAATGCCTCCAAATGGTATTTAATTAACTTCCCGAGCCCCTGGAAGCATGAAAATCACTTTAAACATGCTAATTTAAGCTCTAACACTGATGATCCACCTACAAATGTGAACTGACGTTCAAAAATAAAACATTTGAAAACGGACCATTTTCCACATTTCTGAAGCATGACGTAATGGGGGGGTGTTATCTCTTTTGTCGAAAATCAGCCGTTTTTGCTCGAACATTAAATGCCTCCAAATGGTATTTATTTCACTTCCCGAGGTGAAGAAACCCTTTTTGAGAACTCAGAGTGAGTAAATTGGCCATTTTCATGCACTGTTAACCATTCCATAAATCTTGTGTTTTGGGCCCCTGGAAGCATGAAAATCACTTTAAACATGCTAATTTTAGCTCTAACACTGATGATCCACCTACAAATGTGAACTGACGTTCAAAAATAAAACATTTGAAAACGGACCATTTTCCACATTTCTGAAGCATGACGTAATGGGGGGTGTTATCTCTTTTGTCGAAAATCAGCCGCTTTTGCTCGAACATTAAATGCCTCCAAATGGTATTTAATTAAGTTCCCGAGCCCCTGGAAGCATGAAAATCACTTTAAACATGCTAATTTTAGCTCTAACACTGATGATCCACCTACAAATGTGAACTGACGTTCAAAAATAAAACATTTGAAAACGGACCATTTTCCACATTTCTGAAGCATGACGTAATGGGGGGTGTTATCTCTTTTGTCGAAAATCAGCCGTTTTTGCTCGAACATTAAATGCCTCCAAATGGTATTTAATTAACTTCCCGAGCCCCTGGAAGCATGAAAATCACTTTAAACATGCTAATTTTAGCTCTAACACTGATGATCCACCTACAAATGTGAACTGACGTTCAAAAATAAAACATTTGAAAACGGACCATTTTCCACATTTCTGAAGCATGACGTAATGGGGGGGGTGTTATCTCTTTTGTCGAAAATCAGCCGTTTTTGCTCGAACATTAAATGCCTCCAAATGGTATTTAATTCACTTCCCGGGGTGAAGAAACCCTTTTTGAGAACTCAGAGTGAGTAAATTGGCCATTTTCATGCACTTTTAACCATTCCATAAATCTTGTGTTTTGGGCCCCTGGAAGCATGAAAATCACTTTAAACATGCTAATTTTAGCTCTAACACTGATGATCCACCTACAAATGTGAACTGACGTTCAAAAATAAAACATTTGAAAACGGACCATTTTCCACATTTCTGAAGCATGACGTAATGGGGGGGTGTTATCTCTTTTGTCGAAAATCAGCCGTTTTTGCTCGAACATTAAATGCCTCCAAATGGTATTTAATTAACTTCCCGAGCCCCTGGAAGCATGAAAATCACTTTAAACATGCTAGTTTTAGCTCTAACACTGATGATCCACCTACAAATGTGAACTGACGTTCAAAAATAAAACATTTGAAAACGGACCATTTTCCACATTTCTGAAGCATGACGTAATGGGGGGTTGTTATCTCTTTTGTCGAAAATCAGCCGTTTTTGCTCGAACATTAAATGCCTCCAAATGGTATTTAATTAACTTCCCGGGGTGAAGAAACCCTTTTTGAGAACTCAGAGTGAGTAAATTGGCCATTTTCATGCACTTTTAACCATTCCATAAATCTTGTGTTTTGGGCCCCTGGAAGCATGAAAATCACTTTAAACATGCTAATTTTAGCTCTAACACTGATGATCCACCTACAAATGTGAACTGACGTTCAAAAATAAAACATTTGAAAACGGACCATTTTCCACATTTCTCAAGCATGACGTAATGGGGGGGTGTTATCTCTTTTGTCGAAAATCAGCCGTTTTTGCTCGAACATTAAATGCCTCCAAATGGTATTTAATTAACTTCCCGAGCCCCTGGAAGCATGAAAATCACTTTAAACATGCTAATTTTAGCTCTAACACTGATGATCCACCTACAAATGTGAACTGACGTTCAAAAATAAAACATTTGAAAACGGACCATTTTCCACATTTCTGAAGCATGACGTAATGGGGGGGTGTTATCTCTTTTGTCGAAAATCAGCCGTTTTTGCTCGAACATTAAATGCCTCCAAATGGTATTTATTTCACTTCCCGGGGTGAAGAAACCCTTTTTGAGAACTCAGAGTGAGTAAATTGGCCATTTTCATGCACTTTTAACCATTCCATAAATCTTGTGTTTTGGGCCCCTGGAAGCATGAAAATCACTTTAAACATGCTAATTTTAGCTCTAACACTGATGATCCACCTACAAATGTGAACTGACGTTCAAAAATAAAACATTTGAAAACGGACCATTTTCCACATTTCTGAAGCATGACGTAATGGGGGGGTGTTATCTCTTTTGTCGAAAATCAGCCGTTTTTGCTCGAACATTAAATGCCTCCAAATGGTATTTAATTAACTTCCCGAGCCCCTGGAAGCATGAAAATCACTTTAAACATGCTAATTTTAGCTCTAACACTGATGATCCACCTACAAATGTGAACTGACGTTCAAAAATAAAACATTTGAAAACGGACCATTTTCCTCATTTCTGAAGCATGACGTAATGGGGGGTTGTTATCTCTTTTGTCGAAAATCAGCCGTTTTTGCTCGAACATTAAATGCCTCCAAATGGTATTTAATTAACTTCCCGGGGTGAAGAAACCCTTTTTGAGAACTCAGAGTGAGTAAATTGGCCATTTTCATGCACTTTTAACCATTCCATAAATCTTGTGTTTTGGGCCCCTGGAAGCATGAAAATCACTTTAAACATGCTAATTTTAGCTCTAACACTGATGATCCACCTACAAATGTGAACTGACGTTCAAAAATAAAACATTTGAAAACGGACCATTTTCCACATTTCTGAAGCATGACGTAATGGGGGGGTGTTATCTCTTTTGTCGAAAATCAGCCGTTTTTGCTCGAACATTAAATGCCTCCAAATGGTATTTAATTAACTTCCCGAGCCCCTGGAAGCATGAAAATCACTTTAAACATGCTAATTTTAGCTCTAACACTGATGATCCACCTACAAATGTGAACTGACGTTCAAAAATAAAACATTTGAAAACGGACCATTTTCCACATTTCTGAAGCATGACGTAATGGGGGGGTGTTATCTCTTTTGTCGAAAATCAGCCGTTTTTGCTCGAACATTAAATGCCTCCAAATGGTATTTATTTCACTTCCCGAGGTGAAGAAACCCTTTTTGAGAACTCAGAGTGAGTAAATTGGCCATTTTCATGCACTTTTAACCATTCCATAAATCTTGTGTTTTGGGCCCCTGGAAGCATGAAAATCACTTTAAACATGCTAATTTTAGCTCTAACACTGATGATCCACCTACAAATGTGAACTGACGTTCAAAAATAAAACATTTGAAAACGGACCATTTTCCACATTTCTGAAGCATGACGTAATGGGGGGGTGTTATCTCTTTTGTCGAAAATCAGCCGTTTTTGCTCGAACATTAAATGCCTCCAAATGGTATTTAATTAACTTCCCGGGGTGAAGAAACCCTTTTTGAGAACTCAGAGTGAGTAAATTGGCCATTTTCATGCACTTTTACCATTCCATAAATCTTGTGTTTTGGGCCCCTGGAAGCCTGAAAATCACTTTAAACATGCTAATTTTAGCTCTAACACTGATGATCCACCTACAAATGTGAACTGACGTTCAAAAATAAAACATTTGAAAACGGACCATTTTCCACATTTTTGAAGCATGACGTAATGGGGGGATGTTATCTCTTTTGTCGAAAATCAGCCGTTTTTGCTCGAACATTAAATGCCTCCAAATGGTATTTATTTCACTTCCCGGGGTGAAGAAACCCTTTTTGAGAACTCAGAGTGAGTAAATTGGCCATTTTCATGCACTTTTAACCATTCCATTAATCTTGTGTTTTGGGCCCCTGGAAGCATGAAAATCACTTTAAACATGCTAATTTTAGCTCTAACACTGATGATCCACCTACAAATGTGAACTGACGTTCAAAAATAAAACATTTGAAAACGGACCATTTTCCACATTTCTGAAGCATGACGTAATGGGGGGGTGTTATCTCTTTTGTCGAAAATCAGCCGTTTTTGCTCGAACATTAAATGCCTCCAAATGGTATTTAATTAACTTCCCGAGCCCCTGGAAGCATGAAAATCACTTTAAACATGCTAATTTTACCTCTAACACTGATGATCCACCTACAAATGTGAACTGACGTTCAAAAATAAAACATTTGAAAACGGACCATTTTCCACATTTCTGAAGCATGACGTAATGGGGGGGTGTTATCTCTTTTGTCGAAAATCAGCCGTTTTTGCTCGAACATTAAATGCCTCCAAATGGTATTTAATTAACTTCCCGAGCCCCTGGAAGCATGAAAATCACTTTAAACATGCTAATTTTAGCTCTAACACTGATGATCCACCTACAAATGTGAACTGACGTTCAAAAATAAAACATTTGAAAACGGACCATTTTCCACATTTCTGAAGCATGACGTAATGGGGGGTGTTATCTCTTTTGTCGAAAATCAGCCGTTTTTGCTCGAACATTAAATGCCTCCAAATGGTATTTATTTCACTTCCCGGGGTGAAGAAACCCTTTTTGAGAACTCAGAGTGAGTAAATTGGCCATTTTCATGCACTTTTAACCATTCCATAAATCTTGTGTTTTGGGCCCCTGGAAGCATGAAAATCACTTTAAACATGCCAATTTTAGCTCTAACACTGATGATCCACCTACAAATGTGAACTGACGTTCAAAAATAAAACATTTGAAAACGGACCATTTTCCACATTTCTGAAGCATGACGTAATGGGGGGGTGTTATCTCTTTTGTCGAAAATAAGCCGTTTTTGCTCGAACATTAAATGCCTCCAAATGGTATTTAATTAACTTCCCGAGGCCCTGGAAGCATGAAAATCACTTTAAACATGCTAATTTTAGCTCTAACACTGATGATCCACCTACAAATGTGAACTGACGTTCAAAAATAAAACATTTGAAAACGGACCATTTTCTACATTTCTGAAGCATGACGTAATGGGGGGGTGTTATCTCTTTTGTCAAAAATCATCCGTTTTTGCTCGAACATTAAATGCCTCCAAATGGTATTTAATTAACTACCCGAGCCCCTGGAAGCATGAAAATCACTTTAAACATGCTAATTTTAGCTCTAACACTGAGGATCCACCTACAAATGTGAACTGACGTTCAAAAATAAAACATTTGAAAACGGACCATTTTCCACATTTCTGAAGCATGACGTAATGGGGGGGTGTTATCTCTTTTGTCGAAAATCAGCCGTTTTTGCTCGAACATTAAATGCCTCCAAATAGTATTTAATTAACTTCCCGAGCCCCTGGAAGCATGAAAATCACTTTAAACATGCTAATTTTAGCTCTAACACTGATGATCCACCTACAAATGTGAACTGACGTTCAAAAATAAAACATTTGAAAACGGACCATTTTCCACATTTCTGAAGCATGACGTAATGGGGGGGTGTTATCTCTTTTGTCGAAAATCAGCCGTTTTTGTTCGAACATTAAATGCCTCCAAATGGTATTTAATTAACTTCCCGAGCCCCTGGAAGCATGAAAATCACTTTAAACATGCTAATTTTAGCTCTAACACTGATGATCCACCTACAAATGTGAACTGACGTTCAAAAATAAAACATTTGAAAACGGACCATTTTCCACATTTCTGAAGCATGACGTAATGGGGGGGTGTTATCTCTTTTGTTGAAAATCAGCCGTTTTTGCTCGAACATTAAATGCCTCCAAATGGTATTTAATTAACTTCCCGGGGTGAAGAAACCCTTTTTGAGAACTCAGAGTGAGTAAATTGGCCATTTTCATGCACTTTTAACCATTCCATAAATCTTGTGTTTTGGGCCCCTGGAAGCATGAAAATCACTTTAAACATGCTAATTTTAGCTCTAACACTGATGATCCACCTACAAATGTGAACTGACGTTCAAAAATAAAACATTTGAAAACGGACCATTTTCCACATTTCTGAAGCATGACGTAATGGGGGGGTGTTATCTCTTTTGTCGAAAATCAGCCGTTTTTGCTCGAACATTAAATGCCTCCAAATGGTATTTAATTAACTTCCCGAGCCCCTGGAAGCATGAAAATCACTTTAAACATGCTAATTTTAGCTCTAACACTGATGATCCACCTACAAATGTGAACTGACGTTCAAAAATAAAACATTTGAAAACGGACCATTTTCCACATTTCTGAAGCATGACGTAATGGGGGGGTGTTATCTCTTTTGTCGAAAATCAGCCGTTTTTGCTCGAACATTAAATGCCTCCAAATGGTATTTAATTAACTTCCCGGGGTGAAGAAACCCTTTTTGAGAACTCAGAGTGAGTAAATTGGCCATTTTCCTGCACTTTTAACCATTCCATAAATCTTGTGTTTTGGGCCCCTGGAAGCATGAAAATCACTTTAAACATGCTAATTTTAGCTCTAACACTGATGATCCACCTACAAATGTGAACTGACGTTCAAAAATAAAACATTTGAAAACGGACCATTTTCCACATTTCTGAAGCATGACGTAATGGGGGGGTGTTATCTCTTTTGTCGAAAATCAGCCGTTTTTGCTCGAACATTAAATGCCTCCAAATGGTATTTATTTCACTTCCCGGGGTGAAGAAACCCTTTTTGAGAACTCAGAGTGAGTAAATTGGCCATTTTCATGCACTTTTAACCATTCCATTAATCTTGTGTTTTGGGCCCCTGGAAGCATGAAAATCACTTTAAACATGCTAATTTTAGCTCTAACACTGATGATCCACCTACAAATGTGAACTGACGTTCAAAAATAAAACATTTGAAAACGGACCATTTTCCACATTTCTAAAGCATGACGTAATGGGGGGGTGTTATCTCTTTTGTCGAAAATCAGCCGTTTTTGCTCGAACATTAAATGCCTCCAAATGGTATTTAATTAACTTCCCGAGCCCCTGGAAGCATGAAAATCACTTTAAACATGCTAATTTTACCTCTAACACTGATGATCCACCTACAAATGTGAACTGACGTTCAAAAATAAAACATTTGAAAACGGACCATTTTCCACATTTCTGAAGCATGACGTAATGGGGGGGTGTTATCTCTTTTGTCGAAAATCAGCCGTTTTTGCTCAACATTAAATGCCTCCAAATGGTATTTAATTAACTTCCCGAGCCCCTGGAAGCATGAAAATCACTTTAAACATGCTAATTTTAGCTCTAACACTGATGATCCACCTACAAATGTGAACTGACGTTCAAAAATAAAACATTTGAAAACGGACCATTTTCCACATTTCTGAAGCATGACGTAATGGGGGGTGTTATCTCTTTTGTCGAAAATCAGCCGTTTTTGCTCGAACATTAAATGCCTCCAAATGGTATTTATTTCACTTCCCGGGGTGAAGAAACCCTTTTTGAGAACTCAGAGTGAGTAAATTGGCCATTTTCATGCACTTTTAACCATTCCATAAATCTTGTGTTTTGGGCCCCGGGAAGCATGAAAATCACTTTAAACATGCCAATTTTAGCTCTAACACTGATGATCCACCTACAAATGTGAACTGACGTTCAAAAATAAAACATTTGAAAACGGACCATTTTCCACATTTCTGAAGCATGACGTAATGGGGGGGTGTTATCTCTTTTGTCGAAAATCAGCCGTTTTTGCTCGAACATTAAATGCCTCCAAATGGTATTTATTTCACTTCCCGAGCCCCTGGAAGCATGAAAATCAATTTAAACATGCTAATTTTAGCTCTAACACTGATGATCCACCTACAAATGTGAACTGACGTTCAAAAATAAAACATTTGAAAACGGACCATTTTCCACATTTCTGAAGCATGACGTAATGGGGGGGTGTTATCTCTTTTGTCGAAAATCAGCCGTTTTTGCTCGAACATTAAATGCCTCCAAATGGTATTTATTTCACTTCCCGAGCCCCTGGAAGCATGAAAATCACTTTAAACATGCTAATTTTAGCTCTAACACTGATGATCCACCTACAAATGTGAACTGACGTTCAAAAATAAAACATTTGAAAACGGACCATTTTCCACATTTCTGAAGCATGACGTAATGGGGGGGTGTTATCTCTTTTGTGGAAAATCAGCAGTTTTTGCTCGAACATTAAATGCCTCCAAATGGTATTTAATTAACTTCCCGAGCCCCTGGAAGCATGAAAATCACTTTAAACATGCTAATTTTAGCTCTAACACTGATGATCCACCTACAAATGTGAACTGACGTTCAAAAATAAAACATTTGAAAACGGACCATTTTCCACATTTCTGAAGCATGACGTAATGGGGGGGTGTTATCTCTTTTGTTGAAAATCAGCCGTTTTTGCTCGAACATTAAATGCCTCCAAATGGTATTTAATTAACTTCCCGGGGTGAAGAAACCCTTTTTGAGAACTCAGAGTGAGTAAATTGGCCATTTTCATGCACTTTTAACCATTCCATAAATCTTGTGTTTTGGGCCCCTGGAAGCATGAAAATCACTTTAAACATGCTAATTTTAGCTCTAACACTGATGATCCACCTACAAATGTGAACTGACGTTCAAAAATAAAACATTTGAAAACGGACCATTTTCCACATTTCTGAAGCATGACGTAATGGGGGGGTGTTATCTCTTTTGTCGAAAATCAGCCGTTTTTGCTCGAACATTAAATGCCTCCAAATGGTATTTAATTAACTTCCCGAGCCCCTGGAAGCATGAAAATCACTTTAAACATGCTAATTTTACCTCTAACACTGATGATCCACCTACAAATGTGAACTGACGTTCAAAAATAAAACATTTGAAAACGGACCATTTTCCACATTTCTGAAGCATGACGTAATGGGGGGGTGTTATCTCTTTTGTCGAAAATCAGCCGTTTTTGCTCAACATTAAATGCCTCCAAATGGTATTTAATTAACTTCCCGAGCCCCTGGAAGCATGAAAATCACTTTAAACATGCTAATTTTAGCTCTAACACTGATGATCCACCTACAAATGTGAACTGACGTTCAAAAATAAAACATTTGAAAACGGACCATTTTCCACATTTCTGAAGCATGACGTAATGGGGGGTGTTATCTCTTTTGTCGAAAATCAGCCGTTTTTGCTCGAACATTAAATGCCTCCAAATGGTATTTATTTCACTTCCCGGGGTGAAGAAACCCTTTTTGAGAACTCAGAGTGAGTAAATTGGCCATTTTCATGCACTTTTAACCATTCCATAAATCTTGTGTTTTGGGCCCCGGGAAGCATGAAAATCACTTTAAACATGCCAATTTTAGCTCTAACACTGATGATCCACCTACAAATGTGAACTGACGTTCAAAAATAAAACATTTGAAAACGGACCATTTTCCACATTTCTGAAGCATGACGTAATGGGGGGGTGTTATCTCTTTTGTCGAAAATCAGCCGTTTTTGCTCGAACATTAAATGCCTCCAAATGGTATTTATTTCACTTCCCGAGCCCCTGGAAGCATGAAAATCAATTTAAACATGCTAATTTTAGCTCTAACACTGATGATCCACCTACAAATGTGAACTGACGTTCAAAAATAAAACATTTGAAAACGGACCATTTTCCACATTTCTGAAGCATGACGTAATGGGGGGGTGTTATCTCTTTTGTCGAAAATCAGCCGTTTTTGCTCGAACATTAAATGCCTCCAAATGGTATTTATTTCACTTCCCGAGCCCCTGGAAGCATGAAAATCACTTTAAACATGCTAATTTTAGCTCTAACACTGATGATCCACCTACAAATGTGAACTGACGTTCAAAAATAAAACATTTGAAAACGGACCATTTTCCACATTTCTGAAGCATGACGTAATGGGGGGGTGTTATCTCTTTTGTGGAAAATCAGCAGTTTTTGCTCGAACATTAAATGCCTCCAAATGGTATTTAATTAACTTCCCGAGCCCCTGGAAGCATGAAAATCACTTTAAACATGCTAATTTTAGCTCTAACACTGATGATCCACCTACAAATGTGAACTGACGTTCAAAAATAAAACATTTGAAAACGGACCATTTTCCACATTTCTGAAGCATGACGTAATGGGGGGGTGTTATCTCTTTTGTTGAAAATCAGCCGTTTTTGCTCGAACATTAAATGCCTCCAAATGGTATTTAATTAACTTCCCGGGGTGAAGAAACCCTTTTTGAGAACTCAGAGTGAGTAAATTGGCCATTTTCATGCACTTTTAACCATTCCATAAATCTTGTGTTTTGGGCCCCTGGAAGCATGAAAATCACTTTAAACATGCTAATTTTAGCTCTAACACTGATGATCCACCTACAAATGTGAACTGACGTTCAAAAATAAAACATTTGAAAACGGACCATTTTCCACATTTCTGAAGCATGACGTAATGGGGGGGTGTTATCTCTTTTGTCGAAAATCAGCCGTTTTTGCTCGAACATTAAATGCCTCCAAATGGTATTTAATTAACTTCCCGAGCCCCTGGAAGCATGAAAATCACTTTAAACATGCTAATTTTAGCTCTAACACTGATGATCCACCTACAAATGTGAACTGACGTTCAAAAATAAAACATTTGAAAACGGACCATTTTCCACATTTCTGAAGCATGACGTAATGGGGGGGTGTTATCTCTTTTGTCGAAAATCAGCCGTTTTTGCTCGAACATTAAATGCCTCCAAATGGTATTTATTTCACTTCCCGGGGTGAAGAAACCCTTTTTGAGAACTCAGAGTGAGTAAATTGGCCATTTTCATGCACTTTTAACCATTCCATTAATCTTGTGTTTTGGGCCCCTGGAAGCATGAAAATCACTTTAAACATGCTAATTTTAGCTCTAACACTGATGATCCACCTACAAATGTGAACTGACGTTCAAAAATAAAACATTTGAAAACGGACCATTTTCCACATTTCTAAAGCATGACGTAATGGGGGGGTGTTATCTCTTTTGTCGAAAATCAGCCGTTTTTGCTCGAACATTAAATGCCTCCAAATGGTATTTAATTAACTTCCCGAGCCCCTGGAAGCATGAAAATCACTTTAAACATGCTAATTTTACCTCTAACACTGATGATCCACCTACAAATGTGAACTGACGTTCAAAAATAAAACATTTGAAAACGGACCATTTTCCACATTTCTGAAGCATGACGTAATGGGGGGGTGTTATCTCTTTTGTCGAAAATCAGCCGTTTTTGCTCGAACATTAAATGCCTCCAAATGGTATTTAATTAACTTCCCGAGCCCCTGGAAGCATGAAAATCACTTTAAACATGCTAATTTTAGCTCTAACACTGATGATCCACCTACAAATGTGAACTGACGTTCAAAAATAAAACATTTGAAAACGGACCATTTTCCACATTTCTGAAGCATGACGTAATGGGGGGTGTTATCTCTTTTGTCGAAAATCAGCCGTTTTTGCTCGAACATTAAATGCCTCCAAATGGTATTTATTTCACTTCCCGGGGTGAAGAAACCCTTTTTGAGAACTCAGAGTGAGTAAATTGGCCATTTTCATGCACTTTTAACCATTCCATAAATCTTGTGTTTTGGGCCCCTGGAAGCATGAAAATCACTTTAAACATGCCAATTTTAGCTCTAACACTGATGATCCACCTACAAATGTGAACTGACGTTCAAAAATAAAACATTTGAAAACGGACCATTTTCCACATTTCTGAAGCATGACGTAATGGGGGGGTGTTATCTCTTTTGTCGAAAATAAGCCGTTTTTGCTCGAACATTAAATGCCTCCAAATGGTATTTAATTAACTTCCCGAGCCCCTGGAAGCATGAAAATCACTTTAAACATGCTAATTTTAGCTCTAACACTGATGATCCACCTACAAATGTGAACTGACGTTCAAAAATAAAACATTTGAAAACGGACCATTTTCCACATTTCTGAAGCATGACGTAATGGGGGGGTGTTATCTCTTTTGTCGAAAATCAGCCGTTTTTGCTCGAACATTAAATGCCTCCAAATGGTATTTAATTAACTTCCCGGGGTGAAGAAACCCTTTTTGAGAACTCAGAGTGAGTAAATTGGCCATTTTCATGCACTTTTAACCATTCCATAAATCTTGTGTTTTGGGCCCCTGGAAGCATGAAAATCACTTTAAACATGCTAATTTTAGCTCTAACACTGATGATCCACCTACAAATGTGAACTGACGTTCAAAAATAAAACATTTGAAAACGGACCATTTTCCACATTTCTGAAGCATGACGTAATGGGGGGGTGTTATCTCTTTTGTCGAAAATCAGCCGTTTTTGCTCGAACATTAAATGCCTCCAAATGGTATTTAATTAACTTCCCGAGCCCCTGGAAGCATGAAAATCACTTTAAACATGCTAATTTTAGCTCTAACACTGATGATCCACCTACAAATGTGAACTGACGTTCAAAAATAAAACATTTGAAAACGGACCATTTTCCACATTTCTGAAGCATGACGTAATGGGGGGGTGTTATCTCTTTTGTCGAAAATCAGCCGTTTTTGCTCGAACATTAAATGCCTCCAAATGGTATTTAATTAACTTCCCGGGGTGAAGAAACCCTTTTTGAGAACTCAGAGTGAGTAAATTGGCCATTTTCATGCACTTTTAACCATTCCATAAATCTTGTGTTTTGGGCCCCTGGAAGCATGAAAATCACTTTAAACATGCTAATTTTAGCTCTAACACTGATGATCCACCTACAAATGTGAACTGACGTTCAAAAATAAAACATTTGAAAACGGACCATTTTCCACATTTCTGAAGCATGACGTAATGGGGGGGTGTTATCTCTTTTGTCGAAAATCAGCCGTTTTTGCTCGAACATTAAATGCCTCCAAATGGTATTTATTTCACTTCCCGAGCCCCTGGAAGCATGAAAATCACTTTAAACATGCAAATTTTAGCTCTAACACTGATGATCCACCTACAAATGTGAACTGACGTTCAAAAATAAAACATTTGAAAACGGACCATTTTCCACATTTCTGAAGCATGACGTAATGGGGGGGTGTTATCTCTTTTGTCGAAAATCAGCCGTTTTTGCTCGAACATTAAATGCCTCCAAATGGTATTTATTTCACTTCCCGAGCCCCTGGAAGCATGAAAATCACTTTAAACATGCTAATTTTAGCTCTAACACTGATGATCCACCTACAAATGTGAACTGACGTTCAAAAATAAAACATTTGAAAACGGACCATTTTCCACATTTCTGAAGCATGACGTAATGGGGGGGTGTTATCTCTTTTGTCGAAAATCAGCCGTTTTTGCTCGAACATTAAATGCCTCCAAATGGTATTTAATTAACTTCCCGAGCCCCTGGAAGCATGAAAATCACTTTAAACATGCTAATTTTAGCTCTAACACTGATGATCCACCTACAAATGTGAACTGACGTTCAAAAATAAAACATTTGAAAACGGACCATTTTCCACATTTCTGAAGCATGACGTAATGGGGGGGTGTTATCTCTTTTGTCGAAAATCAGCCGTTTTTGCTCGAACATTAAATGCCTCCAAATGGTATTTAATTAACTTCCCGAGCCCCTGGAAGCATGACAATCACTTTAAACATGCTAATTTTAGCTCTAACACTGATGATCCACCTACAAATGTGAACTGACGTTCAAAAATAAAACATTTGAAAACGGACCATTTTCCACATTTCTGAAGCATGACGTAATGGGGGGGTGTTATCTCTTTTGTCGAAAATCAGCCGTTTTTGCTCGAACATTAAATGCCTCCAAATGGTATTTATTTCACTTCCCGGGGTGAAGAAACCCTTTTTGAGTACTCAGAGTGAGTAAATTGGCCATTTTCATGCACTTTTAACCATTCCATAAATCTTGTGTTTTGGGCCCCTGGAAGCATGAAAATCACTTTAAACATGCTAATTTTAGCTCTAACACTGATGATCCACCTACAAATGTGAACTGACGTTCAAAAATAAAACATTTGAAAACGGACCATTTTCCACATTTCTGAAGCATGACGTAATGGGGGGGTGTTATCTCTTTTGTCGAAAATCAGCCGTTTTTGCTCGAACATTAAATGCCTCCAAATGGTATTTAATTAACTTCCCGAGCCCCTGGAAGCATGAAAATCACTTTAAACATGCTAATTTTAGCTCTAACACTGATGATCCACCTACAAATGTGAACTGACGTTCAAAAATAAAACATTTGAAAACGGACCATTTTCCACATTTCTGAAGCATGACGTAATGGGGGGGTGTTATCTCTTTTGTCGAAAATCAGCCGTTTTTGCTCGAACATTAAATGCCTCCAAATGGTATTTATTTCACTTCCCGGGTGAAGAAACCCTTTTTGAGAACTCAGAGTGAGTAAATTGGCCATTTTCATGCACTTTTAACCATTCCATAAATCTTGTGTTTTGGGCCCCTGGAAGCATGAAAATCACTTTAAACATGCTAATTTTAGCTCTAACACTGATGATCCACCTACAAATGTGAACTGACGTTCAAAAATAAAACATTTGAAAACGGACCATTTTCCACATTTCTGAAGCATGACGTAATGGGGGGGTGTTATCTCTTTTGTCGAAAATCAGCCGTTTTTGCTCGAACATTAAATGCCTCCAAATGGTATTTAATTAACTTCCCGAGCCCCTGGAAGCATGACAATCACTTTAAACATGCTAATTTTAGCTCTAACACTGATGATCCACCTACAAATGTGAACTGACGTTCAAAAATAAAACATTTGAAAACGGACCATTTTCCACATTTCTGAAGCATGACGTAATGGGGGGGTGTTATCTCTTTTGTCGAAAATCAGCCGTTTTTGCTCGAACATTAAATGCCTCCAAATGGTATTTAATTAACTTCCCGGGGTGAAGAAACCCTTTTTGAGAACTCAGAGTGAGTAAATTGGCCATTTTCATGCACTTTTAACCATTCCATAAATCTTGTGTTTTGGGCCCCTGGAAGCATGAAAATCACTTTAAACATGCTAATTTTAGCTCTAACACTGATGATCCACCTACAAATGTGAACTGACGTTCAAAAATAAAACATTTGAAAACGGACCATTTTCCACATTTCTGAAGCATGACGTAATGGGGGGGGGGTGTTATCTCTTTTGTCGAAAATCAGCCGTTTTTGCTCGAACATTAAATGCCTCCAAATGGTATTTAATTAACTTCCCGAGCCCCTGGAAGCATGAAAATCACTTTAAACATGCTAATTTTAGCTCTAACACTGATGATCCACCTACAAATGTGAACTGACGTTCAAAAATAAAACATTTGAAAACTGACCATTTTCCACATTTCTGAAGCATGACGTAATGGGGGGGTGTTTTCTCTTTTGTTGAAAATCAGCCGTTTTTGCTCGAACATTAAATGCCTCCAAATGGTATTTAATTAACTTCCCGGGGTGAAGAAACCCTTTTTGAGAACTCAGAGTGAGTAAATTGGCCATTTTCATGCACTTTTAACCATTCCATAAATCTTGTGTTTTGGGCCCCTGGAAGCATGAAAATCACTTTAAACATGCTAATTTTAGCTCTAACACTGATGATCCACCTACAAATGTGAACTGACGTTCAAAAATAAAACATTTGAAAACGGACCATTTTCCACATTTCTGAAGCATGACGTAATGGGGGGGTGTTATCTCTTTTGTCGAA
This sequence comes from Lissotriton vulgaris, assembly GCF_964263255.1. Lineage (NCBI taxonomy): Eukaryota > Metazoa > Chordata > Amphibia > Caudata > Salamandridae > Lissotriton > Lissotriton vulgaris. Next base: position 45,025 of record NW_028250756.1, read on the forward strand.
AATCAGCCGTTTTTGCTCGAACATTAAATGCCTCCAAATGGTATTTAATTAACTTCCCGAGCCCCTGGAAGCATGAAAATCACTTTAAACATGCTAATTTTAGCTCTAACACTGATGATCCACCTACAAATGTGAACTGACGTTCAAAAATAAAACATTTGAAAACGGACCATTTTTCACATTTCTGAAGCATGACGTAATGGGGGGGTGTTATCTCTTTTGTCGAAAATCAGCCGTTTTTGCTCGAACATTAAATGCCTCCAAATGGTATTTAATTAACTTCCCGGGGTGAAGAAACCCTTTTTGAGAACTCAGAGTGAGTAAATTGGCCATTTTCATGCACTTTTAACCATTCCATAAATCTTGTGTTTTGGGCCCCTGGAAGCATGAAAATCACTTTAAACATGCTAATTTTAGCTCTAACACTGATGATCCACCTACAAATGTGAACTGACGTTCAAAAATAAAACATTTGAAAACGGACCATTTTCCACATTTCTGAAGCATGACGTAATGGGGGGGTGTTATCTCTTTTGTCGAAAATCAGCCGTTTTTGCTCGAACATTAAATGCCTCCAAATGGTATTTAATTAACTTCCCGAGCCCCTGGAAGCATGAAAATCACTTTAAACATGCTAATTTTAGCTCTAACACTGATGATCCACCTACAAATGTGAACTGACGTTCAAAAATAAAACATTTGAAAACGGACCATTTTCCACATTTCTGAAGCATGACGTAATGGGGGGGTGTTATCTCTTTTGTCGAAAATCAGCCGTTTTTGCTCGAACATTAAATGCCTCCAAATGGTATTTAATTAACTTCCCGAGCCCCTGGAAGCATGAAAATCACTTTAAACATGCTAATTTTAGCTCTAACACTGATGATCCACCTACAAATGTGAACTGACGTTCAAAAATAAAACATTTGAAAACGGACCATTTTCCACATTTCTGAAGCATGACGTAATGGGGGGGTGTTATCTCTTTTGTCGAAAATCAGCCGTTTTTGCTCGAACATTAAATGCCTCCAAATGGTATTTAATTAACTTCCCGAGCCCCTGGAAGCATGAAAATCACTTTAAACATGCTAATTTTAGCTCTAACACTGATGATCCACCTACAAATGTGAACTGACGTTCAAAAATAAAACATTTGAAAACGGACCATTTTCCACATTTCTGAAGCATGACGTAATGGGGGGGTGTTATCTCTTTTGTCGAAAATCAGCCGTTTTTGCTCGAACATTAAATGCCTCCAAATGGTATTTAATTAACTTCCCGGGGAGAAGAAACCCTTTTTGAGAACTCAGAGTGAGTAAATTGGCCATTTTCATGCACTTTTAACCATTCCATAAATCTTGTGTTTTGGGCCCCTGGAAGCATGAAAATCACTTTAAACATGCTAATTTTAGCTCTAACACTGATGATCCACCTACAAATGTGAACTGACGTTCAAAAATAAAACATTTGAAAACGGACCATTTTCCACATTTCTGAAGCATGACGTAATGGGGGGGTGTTATCTCTTTTGTCGAAAATCAGCCGTTTTTGTTTGAACATTAAATGCCTCCAAATGGTATTTATTTCACTTCCCGAGCCCCTGGAAGCATGAAAATCACTTTAAACATGCTAATTTTAGCTCTAACACTGATGATCCACCTACAAATGTGAACTGACGTTCAAAAATAAAACATTTGAAAACGGACCATTTTCCACATTTCTGAAGCATGACGTAATGGGGGGGTGTTATCTCTTTTGTCGAAAATCAGCCGTTTTTGCTCGAACATTAAATGCCTCCAAATGGTATTTATTTCACTTCCCGAGCCCCTGGAAGCATGAAAATCAATTTAAACATGCTAATTTTAGCTCTAACACTGATGATCCACCTACAAATGTGAACTGACGTTCAAAAATAAAACATTTGAAAACGGACCATTTTCCACATTTCTGAAGCATGACGTAATGGGGGGGTGTTATCTCTTTTGTCGAAAATCAGCCGTTTTTGCTCGAACATTAAATGCCTCCAAATGGTATTTATTTCACTTCCCGAGCCCCTGGAAGCATGAAAATCACTTTAAACATGCTAATTTTAGCTCTAACACTGATGATCCACCTACAAATGTGAACTGACGTTCAAAAATAAAACATTTGAAAACGGACCATTTTCCACATTTCTGAAGCATGACGTAATGGGGGGGTGTTATCTCTTTTGTGGAAAATCAGCAGTTTTTGCTCGAACATTAAATGCCTCCAAATGGTATTTAATTAACTTCCCGAGCCCCTGGAAGCATGAAAATCACTTTAAACATGCTAATTTTAGCTCTAACACTGATGATCCACCTACAAATGTGAACTGACGTTCAAAAATAAAACATTTGAAAACGGACCATTTTCCACATTTCTGAAGCATGACGTAATGGGGGGGTGTTATCTCTTTTGTCGAAAATCAGCCGTTTTTGCTCGAACATTAAATGCCTCCAAATGGTATTTAATTAACTTCCCGAGCCCCTGGAAGCATGAAAATCACTTTAAACATGCTAATTTTAGCTCTAACACTGATGATCCACCTACAAATGTGAACTGACGTTCAAAAATAAAACATTTGAAAACGGACCATTTTCCACATTTCTGAAGCATGACGTAATGGGGGGGTGTTATCTCTTTTGTCGAAAATCAGCCGTTTTTGCTCGAACATTAAATGCCTCCAAATGGTATTTATTTCACTTCCCAGGGTGAAGAAACCCTTTTTGAGTACTCAGAGTGAGTAAATTGGCCATTTTCATGCACTTTTAACCATTCCATAAATCTTGTGTTTTGGGCCCCTGGAAGCATGAAAATCACTTTAAACATGCTAATTTTAGCTCTAACACTGATGATCCACCTACAAATGTGAACTGACGTTCAAAAATAAAACATTTGAAAACGGACCATTTTCCACATTTCTGAAGCATGACGTAATGGGGGGGTGTTATCTCTTTTGCCGAAAATCAGCCGTTTTTGCTCGAACATTAAATGCCTCCAAATGGTATTTAATTAACTTCCCGAGCCCCTGGAAGCATGAAAATCACTTTAAACATGCTAATTTTAGCTCTAACACTGATGATCCACCTACAAATGTGAACTGACGTTCAAAAATAAAACATTTGAAAACGGACCATTTTCCACATTTCTGAAGCATGACGTAATGGGGGGTGTTATCTCTTTTGTCGAAAATCAGCCGTTTTTGCTCGAACATTAAATGCCTCCAAATGGTATTTATTTCACTTCCCGGGGTGAAGAAACCCTTTTTGAGAACTCAGAGTGAGTAAATTGGCCATTTTCATGCACTTTTAACCATTCCATAAATCTTGTGTTTTGGGCCCCTGGAAGCATGAAAATCACTTTAAACATGCCAATTTTAGCTCTAACACTGATGATCCACCTACAAATGTGAACTGACGTTCAAAAATAAAACATTTGAAAACGGACCATTTTCCACATTTCTGAAGCATGACGTAATGGGGGGGTGTTATCTCTTTTGTCGAAAATAAGCCGTTTTTGCTCGAACATTAAATGCCTCCAAATGGTATTTAATTAACTTCCCGAGCCCCTGGAAGCATGAAAATCACTTTAAACATGCTAATTTTAGCTCTAACACTGATGATCCACCTACAAATGTGAACTGACGTTCAAAAATAAAACATTTGAAAACGGACCATTTTCCACATTTCTGAAGCATGACGTAATGGGGGGGTGTTATCTCTTTTGTCGAAAATCAGCCGTTTTTGCTCGAACATTAAATGCCTCCAAATGGTATTTAATTAACTTCCCGGGGTGAAGAAACCCTTTTTGAGAACTCAGAGTGAGTAAATTGGCCATTTTCATGCACTTTTAACCATTCCATAAATCTTGTGTTTTGGGCCCCTGGAAGCATGAAAATCACTTTAAACATGCTAATTTTAGCTCTAACACTGATGATCCACCTACAAATGTGAACTGACGTTCAAAAATAAAACATTTGAAAACGGACCATTTTCCACATTTCTGAAGCATGACGTAATGGGGGGGTGTTATCTCTTTTGTCGAAAATCAGCCGTTTTTGCTCGAACATTAAATGCCTCCAAATGGTATTTAATTAACTTCCCGAGCCCCTGGAAGCATGAAAATCACTTTAAACATGCTAATTTTAGCTCTAACACTGATGATCCACCTACAAATGTGAACTGACGTTCAAAAATAAAAAATTTGAAAACGGACCATTTTCCACATTTCTGAAGCATGACGTAATGGGGGGGTGTTATCTCTTTTGTCGAAAATCAGCCGTTTTTGCTCGAACATTAAATGCCTCCAAATGGTATTTAATTAACTTCCCGGGGTGAAGAAACCCTTTTTGAGAACTCAGAGTGAGTAAATTGGCCATTTTCATGCACTTTTAACCATTCCATAAATCTTGTGTTTTGGGCCCCTGGAAGCATGAAAATCACTTTAAACATGCTAATTTTAGCTCTAACACTGATGATCCACCTACAAATGTGAACTGACGTTCAAAAATAAAACATTTGAAAACGGACCATTTTCCACATTTCTGAAGCATGACGTAATGGGGGGGTGTTATCTCTTTTGTCGAAAATCAGCCGTTTTTGCTCGAACATTAAATGCCTCCAAATGGTATTTATTTCACTTCCCGAGCCCCTGGAAGCATGAAAATCACTTTAAACATGCTAATTTTAGCTCTAACACTGATGATCCACCTACAAATGTGAACTGACGTTCAAAAATAAAACATTTGAAAACGGACCATTTTCCACATTTCTGAAGCATGACGTAATGGGGGGGTGTTATCTCTTTTGTGGAAAATCAGCAGTTTTTGCTCGAACATTAAATGCCTCCAAATGGTATTTAATTAACTTCCCGAGCCCCTGGAAGCATGAAAATCACTTTAAACATGCTAATTTTAGCTCTAACACTGATGATCCACCTACAAATGTGAACTGACGTTCAAAAATAAAACATTTGAAAACGGACCATTTTCCACATTTCTGAAGCATGACGTAATGGGGGGGTGTTATCTCTTTTGTCGAAAATCAGCCGTTTTTGCTCGAACATTAAATGCCTCCAAATGGTATTTAATTAACTTCCCGAGCCCCTGGAAGCATGACAATCACTTTAAACATGCTAATTTTAGCTCTAACACTGATGATCCACCTACAAATGTGAACTGACGTTCAAAAATAAAACATTTGAAAACGGACCATTTTCCACATTTCTGAAGCATGACGTAATGGGGGGATGTTATCTCTTTTGTCGAAAATCAGCCGTTTTTGCTTGAACATTAAATGCCTCCAAATGGTATTTATTTCACTTCCCGGGGTGAAGAAACCCTTTTTGAGTACTCAGAGTGAGTAAATTGGCCATTTTCATGCACTTTTAACCATTCCATAAATCTTGTGTTTTGGGCCCCTGGAAGCATGAAAATCACTTTAAACATGCTAATTTTAGCTCTAACACTGATGATCCACCTACAAATGTGAACTGACGTTCAAAAATAAAACATTTGAAAACGGACCATTTTCCACATTTCTGAAGCATGACGTAATGGGGGGGTGTTATCTCTTTTGTCGAAAATCAGCCGTTTTTGCTCGAACATTAAATGCCTCCAAATGGTATTTAATTAACTTCCCGAGCCCCTGGAAGCATGAAAATCACTTTAAACATGCTAATTTTAGCTCTAACACTGATGATCCACCTACAAATGTGAACTGACGTTCAAAAATAAAACATTTGAAAACGGACCATTTTCCTCATTTCTGAAGCATGACGTAATGGGGGGGTGTTATCTCTTTTGTCGAAAATCAGCCGTTTTTGCTCGAACATTAAATGCCTCCAAATGGTATTTAATTAACTTCCCGGGGTGAAGAAACCCTTTTTGAGAACTCAGAGTGAGTAAATTGGCCATTTTCATGCACTTTTAACCATTCCATAAATCTTGTGTTTTGGGCCCCTGGAAGCATGAAAATCACTTTAAACATGCTAATTTTAGCTCTAACACTGATGATCCACCTACAAATGTGAACTGACGTTCAAAAATAAAACATTTGAAAACGGACCATTTTCCACATTTCTGAAGCATGACGTAATGGGGGGGGGTGTTATCTCTTTTGTCGAAAATCAGCCGTTTTTGCTCGAACATTAAATGCCTCCAAATGGTATTTAATTAACTTCCCGAGCCCCTGGAAGCATGAAAATCACTTTAAACATGCTAATTTTAGCTCTAACACTGATGATCCACCTACAAATGTGAACTGACGTTCAAAAATAAAACATTTGAAAACGGACCATTTTCCACATTTCTGAAGCATGACGTAATGGGGGGGTGTTATCTCTTTTGTCGAAAATCAGCCGTTTTTGCTCGAACATTAAATGCCTCCAAATGGTATTTAATTAACTTCCCGGGGTGAAGAAACCCTTTTTGAGAACTCAGAGTGAGTAAATTGGCCATTTTCATGCACTTTTAACCATTCCATAAATCTTGTGTTTTGGGCCCCTGGAAGCATGAAAATCACTTTAAACATGCTAATTTTAGCTCTAACACTGATGATCCACCTACAAATGTGAACTGACGTTCAAAAATAAAACATTTGAAAACGGACCATTTTCCACATTTCTGAAGCATGACGTAATGGGGGGGTGTTATCTCTTTTGTCGAAAATCAGCCGTTTTTGCTCGAACATTAAATGCCTCCAAATGGTATTTAATTAACTTCCCGGGGTGAAGAAACCCTTTTTGAGAACTCAGAGTGAGTAAATTGGCCATTTTCATGCACTTTTAACCATTCCATAAATCTTGTGTTTTGGGCCCCTGGAAGCATGAAAATCACTTTAAACATGCTAATTTTAGCTCTAACACTGATGATCCACCTACAAATGTGAACTGACGTTCAAAAATAAAACATTTGAAAACGGACCATTTTCCACATTTCTGAAGCATGACGTAATGGGGGGGTGTTATCTCTTTTGTCGAAAATCAGCCGTTTTTGCTCGAACATTAAATGCCTCCAAATGGTATTTAATTAACTTCCCGGGGTGAAGAAACCCTTTTTGAGAACTCAGAGTGAGTAAATTGGCCATTTTCATGCACTTTTACCATTCCATAAATCTTGTGTTTTGGGCCCCTGGAAGCCTGAAAATCACTTTAAACATGCTAATTTTAGCTCTAACACTGATGATCCACCTACAAATGTGAACTGACGTTCAAAAATAAAACATTTGAAAACGGACCATTTTCCACATTTCTGAAGCATGACGTAATGGGGGGATGTTATCTCTTTTGTCGAAAATCAGCCGTTTTTGCTCGAACATTAAATGCCTCCAAATGGTATTTATTTCACTTCCCGGGGTGAAGAAACCCTTTTTGAGAACTCAGAGTGAGTAAATTGGCCATTTTCATGCACTTTTAACCATTCCATTAATCTTGTGTTTTGGGCCCCTGGAAGCATGAAAATCACTTTAAACATGCTAATTTTAGCTCTAACACTGATGATCCACCTACAAATGTGAACTGACGTTCAAAAATAAAACATTTGAAAACGGACCATTTTCCACATTTCTGAAGCATGACGTAATGGGGGGGTGTTATCTCTTTTGTCGAAAATCAGCCGTTTTTGCTCGAACATTAAATGCCTCCAAATGGTATTTAATTAACTTCCCGAGCCCCTGGAAGCATGAAAATCACTTTAAACATGCTAATTTTACCTCTAACACTGATGATCCACCTACAAATGTGAACTGACGTTCAAAAATAAAACATTTGAAAACGGACCATTTTCCACATTTCTGAAGCATGACGTAATGGGGGGGTGTTATCTCTTTTGTCGAAAATCAGCCGTTTTTGCTCGAACATTAAATGCCTCCAAATGGTATTTAATTAACTTCCCGAGCCCCTGGAAGCATGAAAATCACTTTAAACATGCTAATTTTAGCTCTAACACTGATGATCCACCTACAAATGTGAACTGACGTTCAAAAATAAAACATTTGAAAACGGACCATTTTCCACATTTCTGAAGCATGACGTAATGGGGGGTGTTATCTCTTTTGTCGAAAATCAGCCGTTTTTGCTCGAACATTAAATGCCTCCAAATGGTATTTATTTCACTTCCCGGGGTGAAGAAACCCTTTTTGAGAACTCAGAGTGAGTAAATTGGCCATTTTCATGCACTTTTAACCATTCCATAAATCTTGTGTTTTGGGCCCCTGGAAGCATGAAAATCACTTTAAACATGCCAATTTTAGCTCTAACACTGATGATCCACCTACAAATGTGAACTGACGTTCAAAAATAAAACATTTGAAAACGGACCATTTTCCACATTTCTGAAGCATGACGTAATGGGGGGGTGTTATCTCTTTTGTCGAAAATAAGCCGTTTTTGCTCGAACATTAAATGCCTCCAAATGGTATTTAATTAACTTCCCGAGGCCCTGGAAGCATGAAAATCACTTTAAACATGCTAATTTTAGCTCTAACACTGATGATCCACCTACAAATGTGAACTGACGTTCAAAAATAAAACATTTGAAAACGGACCATTTTCTACATTTCTGAAGCATGACGTAATGGGGGGGTGTTATCTCTTTTGTCAAAAATCATCCGTTTTTGCTCGAACATTAAATGCCTCCAAATGGTATTTAATTAACTACCCGAGCCCCTGGAAGCATGAAAATCACTTTAAACATGCTAATTTTAGCTCTAACACTGAGGATCCACCTACAAATGTGAACTGACGTTCAAAAATAAAACATTTGAAAACGGACCATTTTCCACATTTCTGAAGCATGACGTAATGGGGGGGTGTTATCTCTTTTGTCGAAAATCAGCCGTTTTTGCTCGAACATTAAATGCCTCCAAATAGTATTTAATTAACTTCCCGAGCCCCTGGAAGCATGAACATCACTTTAAACATGCTAATTTTAGCTCTAACACTGATGATCCACCTACAAATGTGAACTGACGTTCAAAAATAAAACATTTGAAAACGGACCATTTTCCACATTTCTGAAGCATGACGTAATGGGGGGGTGTTATCTCTTTTGTCGAAAATCAGCCGTTTTTGTTCGAACATTAAATGCCTCCAAATGGTATTTAATTAACTTCCCGAGCCCCTGGAAGCATGAAAATCACTTTAAACATGCTAATTTTAGCTCTAACACTGATGATCCACCTACAAATGTGAACTGACGTTCAAAAATAAAACATTTGAAAACGGACCATTTTCCACATTTCTGAAGCATGACGTAATGGGGGGGTGTTATCTCTTTTGTTGAAAATCAGCCGTTTTTGCTCGAACATTAAATGCCTCCAAATGGTATTTAATTAACTTCCCGGGGTGAAGAAACCCTTTTTGAGAACTCAGAGTGAGTAAATTGGCCATTTTCATGCACTTTTAACCATTCCATAAATCTTGTGTTTTGGGCCCCTGGAAGCATGAAAATCACTTTAAACATGCTAATTTTAGCTCTAACACTGATGATCCACCTACAAATGTGAACTGACGTTCAAAAATAAAACATTTGAAAACGGACCATTTTCCACATTTCTGAAGCATGACGTAATGGGGGGGTGTTATCTCTTTTGTCGAAAATCAGCCGTTTTTGCTCGAACATTAAATGCCTCCAAATGGTATTTAATTAACTTCCCGAGCCCCTGGAAGCATGAAAATCACTTTAAACATGCTAATTTTAGCTCTAACACTGATGATCCACCTACAAATGTGAACTGACGTTCAAAAATAAAACATTTGAAAACGGACCATTTTCCACATTTCTGAAGCATGACGTAATGGGGGGGTGTTATCTCTTTTGTCGAAAATCAGCCGTTTTTGCTCGAACATTAAATGCCTCCAAATGGTATTTAATTAACTTCCCGGGGTGAAGAAACCCTTTTTGAGAACTCAGAGTGAGTAAATTGGCCATTTTCCTGCACTTTTAACCATTCCATAAATCTTGTGTTTTGGGCCCCTGGAAGCATGAAAATCACTGTAAACATGCTAATTTTAGCTCTAACACTGATGATCCACCTACAAATGTGAACTGACGTTCAAAAATAAAACATTTGAAAACGGACCATTTTCCACATTTCTGAAGCATGACGTAATGGGGGGGTGTTATCTCTTTTGTCGAAAATCAGCCGTTTTTGCTCGAACATTAAATGCCTCCAAATGGTATTTATTTCACTTCCCGGGGTGAAGAAACCCTTTTTGAGAACTCAGAGTGAGTAAATTGGCCATTTTCATGCACTTTTAACCATTCCATTAATCTTGTGTTTTGGGCCCCTGGAAGCATGAAAATCACTTTAAACATGCTAATTTTAGCTCTAACACTGATGATCCACCTACAAATGTGAACTGACGTTCAAAAATAAAACATTTGAAAACGGACCATTTTCCACATTTCTAAAGCATGACGTAATGGGGGGGTGTTATCTCTTTTGTCGAAAATCAGCCGTTTTTGCTCGAACATTAAATGCCTCCAAATGGTATTTAATTAACTTCCCGAGCCCCTGGAAGCATGAAAATCACTTTAAACATGCTAATTTTACCTCTAACACTGATGATCCACCTACAAATGTGAACTGACGTTCAAAAATAAAACATTTGAAAACGGACCATTTTCCACATTTCTGAAGCATGACGTAATGGGGGGGTGTTATCTCTTTTGTCGAAAATCAGCCGTTTTTGCTCGAACATTAAATGCCTCCAAATGGTATTTAATTAACTTCCCGAGCCCCTGGAAGCATGAAAATCACTTTAAACATGCTAATTTTAGCTCTAACACTGATGATCCACCTACAAATGTGAACTGACGTTCAAAAATAAAACATTTGAAAACGGACCATTTTCCACATTTCTGAAGCATGACGTAATGGGGGGTGTTATCTCTTTTGTCGAAAATCAGCCGTTTTTGCTCGAACATTAAATGCCTCCAAATGGTATTTATTTCACTTCCCGGGGTGAAGAAACCCTTTTTGAGAACTCAGAGTGAGTAAATTGGCCATTTTCATGCACTTTTAACCATTCCATAAATCTTGTGTTTTGGGCCCCTGGAAGCATGAAAATCACTTTAAACATGCCAATTTTAGCTCTAACACTGATGATCCACCTACAAATGTGAACTGACGTTCAAAAATAAAACATTTGAAAACGGACCATTTTCCACATTTCTGAAGCATGACGTAATGGGGGGGTGTTATCTCTTTTGTCGAAAATCAGCCGTTTTTGCTCGAACATTAAATGCCTCCAAATGGTATTTATTTCACTTCCCGAGCCCCTGGAAGCATGAAAATCAATTTAAACATGCTAATTTTAGCTCTAACACTGATGATCCACCTACAAATGTGAACTGACGTTCAAAAATAAAACATTTGAAAACGGACCATTTTCCACATTTCTGAAGCATGACGTAATGGGGGGGTGTTATCTCTTTTGTCGAAAATCAGCCGTTTTTGCTCGAACATTAAATGCCTCCAAATGGTATTTATTTCACTTCCCGAGCCCCTGGAAGCATGAAAATCACTTTAAACATGCTAATTTTAGCTCTAACACTGATGATCCACCTACAAATGTGAACTGACGTTCAAAAATAAAACATTTGAAAACGGACCATTTTCCACATTTCTGAAGCATGACGTAATGGGGGGGTGTTATCTCTTTTGTGGAAAATCAGCAGTTTTTGCTCGAACATTAAATGCCTCCAAATGGTATTTAATTAACTTCCCGAGCCCCTGGAAGCATGAAAATCACTTTAAACATGCTAATTTTAGCTCTAACACTGATGATCCACCTACAAATGTGAACTGACGTTCAAAAATAAAACATTTGAAAACGGACCATTTTCCACATTTCTGAAGCATGACGTAATGGGGGGGTGTTATCTCTTTTGTTGAAAATCAGCCGTTTTTGCTCGAACATTAAATGCCTCCAAATGGTATTTAATTAACTTCCCGGGGTGAAGAAACCCTTTTTGAGAACTCAGAGTGAGTAAATTGGCCATTTTCATGCACTTTTAACCATTCCATAAATCTTGTGTTTTGGGCCCCTGGAAGCATGAAAATCACTTTAAACATGCTAATTTTAGCTCTAACACTGATGATCCACCTACAAATGTGAACTGACGTTCAAAAATAAAACATTTGAAAACGGACCATTTTCCACATTTCTGAAGCATGACGTAATGGGGGGGTGTTATCTCTTTTGTCGAAAATCAGCCGTTTTTGCTCGAACATTAAATGCCTCCAAATGGTATTTAATTAACTTCCCGAGCCCCTGGAAGCATGAAAATCACTTTAAACATGCTAATTTTAGCTCTAACACTGATGATCCACCTACAAATGTGAACTGACGTTCAAAAATAAAACATTTGAAAACGGACCATTTTCCACATTTCTGAAGCATGACGTAATGGGGGGGTGTTATCTCTTTTGTCGAAAATCAGCCGTTTTTGCTCGAACATTAAATGCCTCCAAATGGTATTTATTTCACTTCCCGGGGTGAAGAAACCCTTTTTGAGAACTCAGAGTGAGTAAATTGGCCATTTTCATGCACTTTTAACCATTCCATTAATCTTGTGTTTTGGGCCCCTGGAAGCATGAAAATCACTTTAAACATGCTAATTTTAGCTCTAACACTGATGATCCACCTACAAATGTGAACTGACGTTCAAAAATAAAACATTTGAAAACGGACCATTTTCCACATTTCTAAAGCATGACGTAATGGGGGGGTGTTATCTCTTTTGTCGAAAATCAGCCGTTTTTGCTCGAACATTAAATGCCTCCAAATGGTATTTAATTAACTTCCCGAGCCCCTGGAAGCATGAAAATCACTTTAAACATGCTAATTTTACCTCTAACACTGATGATCCACCTACAAATGTGAACTGACGTTCAAAAATAAAACATTTGAAAACGGACCATTTTCCACATTTCTGAAGCATGACGTAATGGGGGGGTGTTATCTCTTTTGTCGAAAATCAGCCGTTTTTGCTCGAACATTAAATGCCTCCAAATGGTATTTAATTAACTTCCCGAGCCCCTGGAAGCATGAAAATCACTTTAAACATGCTAATTTTAGCTCTAACACTGATGATCCACCTACAAATGTGAACTGACGTTCAAAAATAAAACATTTGAAAACGGACCATTTTCCACATTTCTGAAGCATGACGTAATGGGGGGTGTTATCTCTTTTGTCGAAAATCAGCCGTTTTTGCTCGAACATTAAATGCCTCCAAATGGTATTTATTTCACTTCCCGGGGTGAAGAAACCCTTTTTGAGAACTCAGAGTGAGTAAATTGGCCATTTTCATGCACTTTTAACCATTCCATAAATCTTGTGTTTTGGGCCCCTGGAAGCATGAAAATCACTTTAAACATGCCAATTTTAGCTCTAACACTGATGATCCACCTACAAATGTGAACTGACGTTCAAAAATAAAACATTTGAAAACGGACCATTTTCCACATTTCTGAAGCATGACGTAATGGGGGGGTGTTATCTCTTTTGTCGAAAATAAGCCGTTTTTGCTCGAACATTAAATGCCTCCAAATGGTATTTAATTAACTTCCCGAGCCCCTGGAAGCATGAAAATCACTTTAAACATGCTAATTTTAGCTCTAACACTGATGATCCACCTACAAATGTGAACTGACGTTCAAAAATAAAACATTTGAAAACGGACCATTTTCCACATTTCTGAAGCATGACGTAATGGGGGGGTGTTATCTCTTTTGTCGAAAATCAGCCGTTTTTGCTCGAACATTAAATGCCTCCAAATGGTATTTAATTAACTTCCCGGGGTGAAGAAACCCTTTTTGAGAACTCAGAGTGAGTAAATTGGCCATTTTCATGCACTTTTAACCATTCCATAAATCTTGTGTTTTGGGCCCCTGGAAGCATGAAAATCACTTTAAACATGCTAATTTTAGCTCTAACACTGATGATCCACCTACAAATGTGAACTGACGTTCAAAAATAAAACATTTGAAAACGGACCATTTTCCACATTTCTGAAGCATGACGTAATGGGGGGGTGTTATCTCTTTTGTCGAAAATCAGCCGTTTTTGCTCGAACATTAAATGCCTCCAAATGGTATTTAATTAACTTCCCGAGCCCCTGGAAGCATGAAAATCACTTTAAACATGCTAATTTTAGCTCTAACACTGATGATCCACCTACAAATGTGAACTGACGTTCAAAAATAAAACATTTGAAAACGGACCATTTTCCACATTTCTGAAGCATGACGTAATGGGGGGGTGTTATCTCTTTTGTCGAAAATCAGCCGTTTTTGCTCGAACATTAAATGCCTCCAAATGGTATTTAATTAACTTCCCGGGGTGAAGAAACCCTTTTTGAGAACTCAGAGTGAGTAAATTGGCCATTTTCATGCACTTTTAACCATTCCATAAATCTTGTGTTTTGGGCCCCTGGAAGCATGAAAATCACTTTAAACATGCTAATTTTAGCTCTAACACTGATGATCCACCTACAAATGTGAACTGACGTTCAAAAATAAAACATTTGAAAACGGACCATTTTCCACATTTCTGAAGCATGACGTAATGGGGGGGTGTTATCTCTTTTGTCGAAAATCAGCCGTTTTTGCTCGAACATTAAATGCCTCCAAATGGTATTTATTTCACTTCCCGAGCCCCTGGAAGCATGAAAATCACTTTAAACATGCAAATTTTAGCTCTAACACTGATGATCCACCTACAAATGTGAACTGACGTTCAAAAATAAAACATTTGAAAACGGACCATTTTCCACATTTCTGAAGCATGACGTAATGGGGGGGTGTTATCTCTTTTGTCGAAAATCAGCCGTTTTTGCTCGAACATTAAATGCCTCCAAATGGTATTTATTTCACTTCCCGAGCCCCTGGAAGCATGAAAATCACTTTAAACATGCTAATTTTAGCTCTAACACTGATGATCCACCTACAAATGTGAACTGACGTTCAAAAATAAAACATTTGAAAACGGACCATTTTCCACATTTCTGAAGCATGACGTAATGGGGGGGTGTTATCTCTTTTGTGGAAAATCAGCAGTTTTTGCTCGAACATTAAATGCCTCCAAATGGTATTTAATTAACTTCCCGAGCCCCTGGAAGCATGAAAATCACTTTAAACATGCTAATTTTAGCTCTAACACTGATGATCCACCTACAAATGTGAACTGACGTTCAAAAATAAAACATTTGAAAACGGACCATTTTCCACATTTCTGAAGCATGACGTAATGGGGGGGTGTTATCTCTTTTGTCGAAAATCAGCCGTTTTTGCTCGAACATTAAATGCCTCCAAATGGTATTTAATTAACTTCCCGAGCCCCTGGAAGCATGACAATCACTTTAAACATGCTAATTTTAGCTCTAACACTGATGATCCACCTACAAATGTGAACTGACGTTCAAAAATAAAACATTTGAAAACGGACCATTTTCCACATTTCTGAAGCATGACGTAATGGGGGGGTGTTATCTCTTTTGTCGAAAATCAGCCGTTTTTGCTCGAACATTAAATGCCTCCAAATGGTATTTATTTCACTTCCCGGGGTGAAGAAACCCTTTTTGAGTACTCAGAGTGAGTAAATTGGCCATTTTCATGCACTTTTAACCATTCCATAAATCTTGTGTTTTGGGCCCCTGGAAGCATGAAAATCACTTTAAACATGCTAATTTTAGCTCTAACACTGATGATCCACCTACAAATGTGAACTGACGTTCAAAAATAAAACATTTGAAAACGGACCATTTTCCACATTTCTGAAGCATGACGTAATGGGGGGGTGTTATCTCTTTTGTCGAAAATCAGCCGTTTTTGCTCGAACATTAAATGCCTCCAAATGGTATTTAATTAACTTCCCGAGCCCCTGGAAGCATGAAAATCACTTTAAACATGCTAATTTTAGCTCTAACACTGATGATCCACCTACAAATGTGAACTGACGTTCAAAAATAAAACATTTGAAAACGGACCATTTTCCACATTTCTGAAGCATGACGTAATGGGGGGGTGTTATCTCTTTTGTCGAAAATCAGCCGTTTTTGCTCGAACATTAAATGCCTCCAAATGGTATTTATTTCACTTCCCGGGTGAAGAAACCCTTTTTGAGAACTCAGAGTGAGTAAATTGGCCATTTTCATGCACTTTTAACCATTCCATAAATCTTGTGTTTTGGGCCCCTGGAAGCATGAAAATCACTTTAAACATGCTAATTTTAGCTCTAACACTGATGATCCACCTACAAATGTGAACTGACGTTCAAAAATAAAACATTTGAAAACGGACCATTTTCCACATTTCTGAAGCATGACGTAATGGGGGGGTGTTATCTCTTTTGTCGAAAATCAGCCGTTTTTGCTCGAACATTAAATGCCTCCAAATGGTATTTAATTAACTTCCCGAGCCCCTGGAAGCATGACAATCACTTTAAACATGCTAATTTTAGCTCTAACACTGATGATCCACCTACAAATGTGAACTGACGTTCAAAAATAAAACATTTGAAAACGGACCATTTTCCACATTTCTGAAGCATGACGTAATGGGGGGGTGTTATCTCTTTTGTCGAAAATCAGCCGTTTTTGCTCGAACATTAAATGCCTCCAAATGGTATTTAATTAACTTCCCGGGGTGAAGAAACCCTTTTTGAGAACTCAGAGTGAGTAAATTGGCCATTTTCATGCACTTTTAACCATTCCATAAATCTTGTGTTTTGGGCCCCTGGAAGCATGAAAATCACTTTAAACATGCTAATTTTAGCTCTAACACTGATGATCCACCTACAAATGTGAACTGACGTTCAAAAATAAAACATTTGAAAACGGACCATTTTCCACATTTCTGAAGCATGACGTAATGGGGGGGGGGTGTTATCTCTTTTGTCGAAAATCAGCCGTTTTTGCTCGAACATTAAATGCCTCCAAATGGTATTTAATTAACTTCCCGAGCCCCTGGAAGCATGAAAATCACTTTAAACATGCTAATTTTAGCTCTAACACTGATGATCCACCTACAAATGTGAACTGACGTTCAAAAATAAAACATTTGAAAACGGACCATTTTCCACATTTCTGAAGCATGACGTAATGGGGGGGTGTTTTCTCTTTTGTTGAAAATCAGCCGTTTTTGCTCGAACATTAAATGCCTCCAAATGGTATTTAATTAACTTCCCGGGGTGAAGAAACCCTTTTTGAGAACTCAGAGTGAGTAAATTGGCCATTTTCATGCACTTTTAACCATTCCATAAATCTTGTGTTTTGGGCCCCTGGAAGCATGAAAATCACTTTAAACATGCTAATTTTAGCTCTAACACTGATGATCCACCTACAAATGTGAACTGACGTTCAAAAATAAAACATTTGAAAACGGACCATTTTCCACATTTCTGAAGCATGACGTAATGGGGGGGTGTTATCTCTTTTGTCGAAAATCAGCCGTTTTTGCTCGAACATTAAATGCCTCCAAATGGTATTTAATTAACTTCCCGAGCCCCTGGAAGCATGAAAATCACTTTAAACATGCTAATTTTAGCTCTAACACTGATGATCCACCTACAAATGTGAACTGACGTTCAAAAATAAAACATTTGAAAACGGACCATTTTTCACATTTCTGAAGCATGACGTAATGGGGGGGTGTTATCTCTTTTGTCGAAAATCAGCCGTTTTTGCTCGAACATTAAATGCCTCCAAATGGTATTTAATTAACTTCCCGGGGTGAAGAAACCCTTTTTGAGAACTCAGAGTGAGTAAATTGGCCATTTTCATGCACTTTTAACCATTCCATAAATCTTGTGTTTTGGGCCCCTGGAAGCATGAAAATCACTTTAAACATGCTAATTTTAGCTCTAACACTGATGATCCACCTACAAATGTGAACTGACGTTCAAAAATAAAACATTTGAAAACGGACCATTTTCCACATTTCTGAAGCATGACGTAATGGGGGGGTGTTATCTCTTTTGTCGAAAATCAGCCGTTTTTGCTCGAACATTAAATGCCTCCAAATGGTATTTAATTAACTTCCCGAGCCCCTGGAAGCATGAAAATCACTTTAAACATGCTAATTTTAGCTCTAACACTGATGATCCACCTACAAATGTGAACTGACGTTCAAAAATAAAACATTTGAAAACGGACCATTTTCCACATTTCTGAAGCATGACGTAATGGGGGGGTGTTATCTCTTTTGTCGAAAATCAGCCGTTTTTGCTCGAACATTAAATGCCTCCAAATGGTATTTAATTAACTTCCCGAGCCCCTGGAAGCATGAAAATCACTTTAAACATGCTAATTTTAGCTCTAACACTGATGATCCACCTACAAATGTGAACTGACGTTCAAAAATAAAACATTTGAAAACGGACCATTTTCCACATTTCTGAAGCATGACGTAATGGGGGGGTGTTATCTCTTTTGTCGAAAATCAGCCGTTTTTGCTCGAACATTAAATGCCTCCAAATGGTATTTAATTAACTTCCCGAGCCCCTGGAAGCATGAAAATCACTTTAAACATGCTAATTTTAGCTCTAACACTGATGATCCACCTACAAATGTGAACTGACGTTCAAAAATAAAACATTTGAAAACGGACCATTTTCCACATTTCTGAAGCATGACGTAATGGGGGGGTGTTATCTCTTTTGTCGAAAATCTGCCGTTTTTGCTCGAACATTAAATGCCTCCAAATGGTATTTAATTAACTTCCCGGGGAGAAGAAACCCTTTTTGAGAACTCAGAGTGAGTAAATTGGCCATTTTCATGCACTTTTAACCATTCCATAAATCTTGTGTTTTGGGCCCCTGGAAGCATGAAAATCACTTTAAACATGCTAATTTTAGCTCTAACACTGATGATCCACCTACAAATGTGAACTGACGTTCAAAAATAAAACATTTGAAAACGGACCATTTTCCACATTTCTGAAGCATGACGTAATGGGGGGGTGTTATCTCTTTTGTCGAAAATCAGCCGTTTTTGTTTGAACATTAAATGCCTCCAAATGGTATTTATTTCACTTCCCGAGCCCCTGGAAGCATGAAAATCACTTTAAACATGCTAATTTTAGCTCTAACACTGATGATCCACCTACAAATGTGAACTGACGTTCAAAAATAAAACATTTGAAAACGGACCATTTTCCACATTTCTGAAGCATGACGTAATGGGGGGGTGTTATCTCTTTTGTCGAAAATCAGCCGTTTTTGCTCGAACATTAAATGCCTCCAAATGGTATTTATTTCACTTCCCGAGCCCCTGGAAGCATGAAAATCAATTTAAACATGCTAATTTTAGCTCTAACACTGATGATCCACCTACAAATGTGAACTGACGTTCAAAAATAAAACATTTGAAAACGGACCATTTTCCACATTTCTGAAGCATGACGTAATGGGGGGGTGTTATCTCTTTTGTCGAAAATCAGCCGTTTTTGCTCGAACATTAAATGCCTCCAAATGGTATTTATTTCACTTCCCGAGCCCCTGGAAGCATGAAAATCACTTTAAACATGCTAATTTTAGCTCTAACACTGATGATCCACCTACAAATGTGAACTGACGTTCAAAAATAAAACATTTGAAAACGGACCATTTTCCACATTTCTGAAGCATGACGTAATGGGGGGGTGTTATCTCTTTTGTGGAAAATCAGCAGTTTTTGCTCGAACATTAAATGCCTCCAAATGGTATTTAATTAACTTCCCGAGCCCCTGGAAGCATGAAAATCACTTTAAACATGCTAATTTTAGCTCTAACACTGATGATCCACCTACAAATGTGAACTGACGTTCAAAAATAAAACATTTGAAAACGGACCATTTTCCACATTTCTGAAGCATGACGTAATGGGGGGGTGTTATCTCTTTTGTCGAAAATCAGCCGTTTTTGCTCGAACATTAAATGCCTCCAAATGGTATTTAATTAACTTCCCGAGCCCCTGGAAGCATGAAAATCACTTTAAACATGCTAATTTTAGCTCTAACACTGATGATCCACCTACAAATGTGAACTGACGTTCAAAAATAAAACATTTGAAAACGGACCATTTTCCACATTTCTGAAGCATGACGTAATGGGGGGGTGTTATCTCTTTTGTCGAAAATCAGCCGTTTTTGCTCGAACATTAAATGCCTCCAAATGGTATTTATTTCACTTCCCAGGGTGAAGAAACCCTTTTTGAGTACTCAGAGTGAGTAAATTGGCCATTTTCATGCACTTTTAACCATTCCATAAATCTTGTGTTTTGGGCCCCTGGAAGCATGAAAATCACTTTAAACATGCTAATTTTAGCTCTAACACTGATGATCCACCTACAAATGTGAACTGACGTTCAAAAATAAAACATTTGAAAACGGACCATTTTCCACATTTCTGAAGCATGACGTAATGGGGGGGTGTTATCTCTTTTGCCGAAAATCAGCCGTTTTTGCTCGAACATTAAATGCCTCCAAATGGTATTTAATTAACTTCCCGAGCCCCTGGAAGCATGAAAATCACTTTAAACATGCTAATTTTAGCTCTAACACTGATGATCCACCTACAAATGTGAACTGACGTTCAAAAATAAAACATTTGAAAACGGACCATTTTCCACATTTCTGAAGCATGACGTAATGGGGGGTGTTATCTCTTTTGTCGAAAATCAGCCGTTTTTGCTTGAACATTAAATGCCTCCAAATGGTATTTATTTCACTTCCCGGGGTGAAGAAACCCTTTTTGAGAACTCAGAGTGAGTAAATTGGCCATTTTCATGCACTTTTAACCATTCCATAAATCTTGTGTTTTGGGCCCCTGGAAGCATGAAAATCACTTTAAACATGCCAATTTTAGCTCTAACACTGATGATCCACCTACAAATGTGAACTGACGTTCAAAAATAAAACATTTGAAAACGGACCATTTTCCACATTTCTGAAGCATGACGTAATGGGGGGGTGTTATCTCTTTTGTCGAAAATAAGCCGTTTTTGCTCGAACATTAAATGCCTCCAAATGGTATTTAATTAACTTCCCGAGCCCCTGGAAGCATGAAAATCACTTTAAACATGCTAATTTTAGCTCTAACACTGATGATCCACCTACAAATGTGAACTGACGTTCAAAAATAAAACATTTGAAAACGGACCATTTTCCACATTTCTGAAGCATGACGTAATGGGGGGGTGTTATCTCTTTTGTCGAAAATCAGCCGTTTTTGCTCGAACATTAAATGCCTCCAAATGGTATTTAATTAACTTCCCGGGGTGAAGAAACCCTTTTTGAGAACTCAGAGTGAGTAAATTGGCCATTTTCATGCACTTTTAACCATTCCATAAATCTTGTGTTTTGGGCCCCTGGAAGCATGAAAATCACTTTAAACATGCTAATTTTAGCTCTAACACTGATGATCCACCTACAAATGTGAACTGACGTTCAAAAATAAAACATTTGAAAACGGACCATTTTCCACATTTCTGAAGCATGACGTAATGGGGGGGTGTTATCTCTTTTGTCGAAAATCAGCCGTTTTTGCTCGAACATTAAATGCCTCCAAATGGTATTTAATTAACTTCCCGAGCCCCTGGAAGCATGAAAATCACTTTAAACATGCTAATTTTAGCTCTAACACTGATGATCCACCTACAAATGTGAACTGACGTTCAAAAATAAAAAATTTGAAAACGGACCATTTTCCACATTTCTGAAGCATGACGTAATGGGGGGGTGTTATCTCTTTTGTCGAAAATCAGCCGTTTTTGCTCGAACATTAAATGCCTCCAAATGGTATTTAATTAACTTCCCGGGGTGAAGAAACCCTTTTTGAGAACTCAGAGTGAGTAAATTGGCCATTTTCATGCACTTTTAACCATTCCATAAATCTTGTGTTTTGGGCCCCTGGAAGCATGAAAATCACTTTAAACATGCTAATTTTAGCTCTAACACTGATGATCCACCTACAAATGTGAACTGACGTTCAAAAATAAAACATTTGAAAACGGACCATTTTCCACATTTCTGAAGCATGACGTAATGGGGGGGTGTTATCTCTTTTGTCGAAAATCAGCCGTTTTTGCTCGAACATTAAATGCCTCCAAATGGTATTTATTTCACTTCCCGAGCCCCTGGAAGCATGAAAATCACTTTAAACATGCTAATTTTAGCTCTAACACTGATGATCCACCTACAAATGTGAACTGACGTTCAAAAATAAAACATTTGAAAACGGACCATTTTCCACATTTCTGAAGCATGACGTAATGGGGGGGTGTTATCTCTTTTGTGGAAAATCAGCAGTTTTTGCTCGAACATTAAATGCCTCCAAATGGTATTTAATTAACTTCCCGAGCCCCTGGAAGCATGAAAATCACTTTAAACATGCTAATTTTAGCTCTAACACTGATGATCCACCTACAAATGTGAACTGACGTTCAAAAATAAAACATTTGAAAACGGACCATTTTCCACATTTCTGAAGCATGACGTAATGGGGGGGTGTTATCTCTTTTGTCGAAAATCAGCCGTTTTTGCTCGAACATTAAATGCCTCCAAATGGTATTTAATTAACTTCCCGAGCCCCTGGAAGCATGACAATCACTTTAAACATGCTAATTTTAGCTCTAACACTGATGATCCACCTACAAATGTGAACTGACGTTCAAAAATAAAACATTTGAAAACGGACCATTTTCCACATTTCTGAAGCATGACGTAATGGGGGGATGTTATCTCTTTTGTCGAAAATCAGCCGTTTTTGCTTGAACATTAAATGCCTCCAAATGGTATTTATTTCACTTCCCGGGGTGAAGAAACCCTTTTTGAGTACTCAGAGTGAGTAAATTGGCCATTTTCATGCACTTTTAACCATTCCATAAATCTTGTGTTTTGGGCCCCTGGAAGCATGAAAATCACTTTAAACATGCTAATTTTAGCTCTAACACTGATGATCCACCTACAAATGTGAACTGACGTTCAAAAATAAAACATTTGAAAACGGACCATTTTCCACATTTCTGAAGCATGACGTAATGGGGGGGTGTTATCTCTTTTGTCGAAAATCAGCCGTTTTTGCTCGAACATTAAATGCCTCCAAATGGTATTTAATTAACTTCCCGAGCCCCTGGAAGCATGAAAATCACTTTAAACATGCTAATTTTAGCTCTAACACTGATGATCCACCTACAAATGTGAACTGACGTTCAAAAATAAAACATTTGAAAACGGACCATTTTCCTCATTTCTGAAGCATGACGTAATGGGGGGGTGTTATCTCTTTTGTCGAAAATCAGCCGTTTTTGCTCGAACATTAAATGCCTCCAAATGGTATTTAATTAACTTCCCGGGGTGAAGAAACCCTTTTTGAGAACTCAGAGTGAGTAAATTGGCCATTTTCATGCACTTTTAACCATTCCATAAATCTTGTGTTTTGGGCCCCTGGAAGCATGAAAATCACTTTAAACATGCTAATTTTAGCTCTAACACTGATGATCCACCTACAAATGTGAACTGACGTTCAAAAATAAAACATTTGAAAACGGACCATTTTCCACATTTCTGAAGCATGACGTAATGGGGGGGGGTGTTATCTCTTTTGTCGAAAATCAGCCGTTTTTGCTCGAACATTAAATGCCTCCAAATGGTATTTAATTAACTTCCCGAGCCCCTGGAAGCATGAAAATCACTTTAAACATGCTAATTTTAGCTCTAACACTGATGATCCACCTACAAATGTGAACTGACGTTCAAAAATAAAACATTTGAAAACGGACCATTTTCCACATTTCTGAAGCATGACGTAATGGGGGGGTGTTATCTCTTTTGTCGAAAATCAGCCGTTTTTGCTCGAACATTAAATGCCTCCAAATGGTATTTAATTAACTTCCCGGGGTGAAGAAACCCTTTTTGAGAACTCAGAGTGAGTAAATTGGCCATTTTCATGCACTTTTAACCATTCCATAAATCTTGTGTTTTGGGCCCCTGGAAGCATGAAAATCACTTTAAACATGCTAATTTTAGCTCTAACACTGATGATCCACCTACAAATGTGAACTGACGTTCAAAAATAAAACATTTGAAAACGGACCATTTTCCACATTTCTGAAGCATGACGTAATGGGGGGGTGTTATCTCTTTTGTCGAAAATCAGCCGTTTTTGCTCGAACATTAAATGCCTCCAAATGGTATTTAATTAACTTCCCGGGGTGAAGAAACCCTTTTTGAGAACTCAGAGTGAGTAAATTGGCCATTTTCATGCACTTTTAACCATTCCATAAATCTTGTGTTTTGGGCCCCTGGAAGCATGAAAATCACTTTAAACATGCTAATTTTAGCTCTAACACTGATGATCCACCTACAAATGTGAACTGACGTTCAAAAATAAAACATTTGAAAACGGACCATTTTCCACATTTCTGAAGCATGACGTAATGGGGGGGTGTTATCTCTTTTGTCGAAAATCAGCCGTTTTTGCTCGAACATTAAATGCCTCCAAATGGTATTTAATTAACTTCCCGAGCCCCTGGAAGCATGAAAATCACTTTAAACATGCTAATTTTAGCTCTAACACTGATGATCCACCTACAAATGTGAACTGACGTTCAAAAATAAAACATTTGAAAACGGACCATTTTCCACATTTCTGAAGCATGACGTAATGGGGGGGTGTTATCTCTTTTGTCGAAAATCAGCCGTTTTTGCTCGAACATTAAATGCCTCCAAATGGTATTTAATTAACTTCCCGGGGTGAAGAAACCCTTTTTGAGAACTCAGAGTGAGTAAATTGGCCATTTTCATGCACTTTTAACCATTCCATAAATCTTGTGTTTTGGGCCCCTGGAAGCATGAAAATCACTTTAAACATGCTAATTTTAGCTCTAACACTGATGATCCACCTACAAATGTGAACTGACGTTCAAAAATAAAACATTTGAAAACGGACCATTTTCCACATTTCTGAAGCATGACGTAATGGGGGGGTGTTATCTCTTTTGTCGAAAATCAGCCGTTTTTGCTCGAACATTAAATGCCTCCAAATGGTATTTAATTAACTTCCCGAGCCCCTGGAAGCATGAAAATCACTTTAAACATGGTAATTTTAGCTCTAACACTGATGATCCACCTACAAATGTGAACTGACGTTCAAAAATAAAACATTTGAAAACGGACCATTTTCCACATTTCTGAAGCATGACGTAATGGGGGGGGTGTTATCTCTTTTGTCGAAAATCAGCCGTTTTTGCTCGAACATTAAATGCCTCCAAATGGTATTTATTTCACTTCCCGGGGTGAAGAAACCCTTTTTGAGAACTCAGAGTGAGTAAATTGGCCATTTTCATGCACTTTTAACCATTCCATAAATCTTGTGTTTTGGGCCCCTGGAAGCATGAAAATCACTTTAAACATGCTAATTTTAGCTCTAACACTGATGATCCACCTACAAATGTGAACTGACGTTCAAAAATAAAACATTTGAAAACGGACCATTTTCCACATTTCTGAAGCATGACGTAATGGGGGGGTGTTATCTCTTTTGTCGAAAATCAGCCGTTTTTGCTCGAACATTAAATGCCTCCAAATGGTATTTAATTAACTTCCCGAGCCCCTGGAAGCATGAAAATCACTTTAAACATGCTAATTTTAGCTCTAACACTGATGATCCACCTACAAATGTGAACTGACGTTCAAAAATAAAACATTTGAAAACGGACCATTTTCCACATTTCTGAAGCATGACGTAATGGGGGGGTGTTATCTCTTTTGTCGAAAATCAGTCGTTTTTGCTCGAACATTAAATGCCTCCAAATGGTATTTAATTAACTTCCCGGGGTGAAGAAACCCTTTTTGAGAACTCAGAGTGAGTAAATTGGCCATTTTCATGCACTTTTAACCATTCCATAAATCTTGTGTTTTGGGCCCCTGGAAGCATGAAAATCACTTTAAACATGCTAATTTTAGCTCTAACACTGATGATCCACCTACAAATGTGAACTGACGTTCAAAAATAAAACATTTGAAAACGGACCATTTTCCACATTTCTGAAGCATGACGTAATGGGGGGGTGTTATCTCTTTTGTCGAAAATCAGCCGTTTTTGCTCGAACATTAAATGCCTCCAAATGGTATTTAATTAACTTCCCGAGCCCCTGGAAGCATGAAAATCACTTTAAACATGCTAATTTTAGCTCTAACACTGATGATCCACCTACAAATGTGAACTGACGTTCAAAAATAAAACATTTGAAAACGGACCATTTTCCACATTTCTGAAGCATGACGTAATGGGGGGGTGTTATCTCTTTTGTCGAAAATCAGCCGTTTTTGCTCGAACATTAAATGCCTCCAAATGGTATTTATTTCACCTCCCGAGCCCCTGGAAGCATGAAAATCACTTTAAACATGCTAATTTTAGCTCTAACACTGATGATCCACCTACAAATGTGAACTGACGTTCAAAAATAAAACATTTGAAAACGGACCATTTTCCACATTTCTGAAGCATGACGTAATGGGGGGGTGTTATCTCTTTTGTCGAAAATCAGCCGTTTTTGCTCGAACATTAAATGCCTCCAAATGGTATTTAATTAACTTCCCGGGGTGAAGAAACCCTTTTTGAGAACTCAGAGTGAGTAAATTGGCCATTTTCATGCACTTTTAACCATTCCATAAATCTTGTGTTTTGGGCCCCTGGAAGCATGAAAATCACTTTAAACATGCTAATTTTAGCTCTAACACTGATGATCCACCTACAAATGTGAACTGACGTTCAAAAATAAAACATTTGAAAACGGACCATTTTCCACATTTCTGAAGCATGACGTAATGGGGGGGTGTTATCTCTTTTGTCGAAAATCAGCCGTTTTTGCTCGAACATTAAATGCCTCCAAATGGTATTTAATTAACTTCCCGAGCCCCTGGAAGCATGAAAATCACTTTAAACATGCTAATTTTAGCTCTAACACTGATGATCCACCTACAAATGTGAACTGACGTTCAAAAATAAAACATTTGAAAACGGACCATTTTCCACATTTCTGAAGCATGACGTAATGGGGGGGTGTTATCTCTTTTGTCGAAAATCAGCCGTTTTTGCTCGAACATTAAATGCCTCCAAATGGTATTTAATTAACTTCCCGGGGTGAAGAAACCCTTTTTGAGAACTCAGAGTGAGTAAATTGGCCATTTTCATGCACTTTTAACCATTCCATAAATCTTGTGTTTTGGGCCCCTGGAAGCATGAAAATCACTTTAAACATGCTAATTTTAGCTCTAACACTGATGATCCACCTACAAATGTGAACTGACGTTCAAAAATAAAACATTTGAAAACGGACCATTTTCCACATTTCTGAAGCATGACGTAATGGGGGGGTGTTATCTCTTTTGTCGAAAATCAGCCGTTTTTGCTCGAACATTAAATGCCTCCAAATGGTATTTAATTAACTTCCCGAGCCCCTGGAAGCATGAAAATCACTTTAAACATGCTAATTTTAGCTCTAACACTGATGATCCACCTACAAATGTGAACTGACGTTCAAAAATAAAACATTTGAAAACGGACCATTTTCCACATTTCTGAAGCATGACGTAATGGGGGGGTGTTATCTCTTTTGTCGAAAATCAGCCGTTTTTGCTCGAACATTAAATGCCTCCAAATGGTATTTAATTAACTTCCCAAACCCCTGGAAGCATGAAAATCACTTTAAACATGCTAATTTTAGCTCTAACACTGATGATCCACCTACAAATGTGAACTGACGTTCAAAAATAAAACATTTGAAAACGGACCATTTTCCACATTTCTGAAGCATGACGTAATGGGGGGGTGTTATCTCTTTTGTCGAAAATCAGCCGTTTTTGCTCGAACATTAAATGCCTCCAAATTGTATTTAATTAACTTCCCGAGCCCCTGGAAGCATGAAAATCACTTTAAACATGCTAATTTTAGCTCCAACACTGATGATCCACCTACAAATGTGAACTGACGTTCAAAAAAAAACATTTGAAAACGGACCATTTTCCACATTTCTGAAGCATGACGTAATGGGGGGGTGTTATCTCTTTTGTCGAAAATCAGCCGTTTTTGCTCGAACATTAAATGCCTCCAAATGGTATTTATTTCACTTCCCGGGGTGAAGAAACCCTTTTTGAGAACTCAGAGTGAGTAAATTGGCCATTTTCATGCACTTTTAACCATTCCATAAATCTTGTGTTTTCGGCCCCTGGAAGCATGAAAATCACTTTAAACATGCTAATTTTAGCTCTAACACTGATGATCCACCTACAAATGTGAACTGACGTTCAAAAACTAAAACATTTGAAAACGGACCATTTTCCACATTTCTGAAGCATGACGTAATGGGGGGTGTTATCTCTTTTGTCGAAAATCAGCCGTTTTTGCTCGAACATTAAATGCCTCCAAATGGTATTTAATTAACTTCCCGAGCCCCTGGAAGCATGAAAATCACTTTAAACATGCTAATTTTAGCTCTAACACTGATGATCCACCTACAAATGTGAACTGACGTTCAAAAATAAAACATTTGAAAACGGACCATTTTCCACATTTCTGAAGCATGACGTAATGGGGGGGTGTTATCTCTTTTGTCGAAAATCAGCCGTTTTTGCTCGAACATTAAATGCCTCCAAATGGTATTTATTTCACTTCCCGGGGTGAAGAAACCCTTTTTGAGAACTCAGAGTGAGTAAATTGGCCATTTTCATGCACTTTTAACCATTCCATTAATCTTGTGTTTTGGGCCCCTGGAAGCATGAAAATCACTTTAAACATGCTAATTTTAGCTCTAACACTGATGATCCACCTACAAATGTGAACTGACGTTCAAAAATAAAACATTTGAAAACGGACCATTTTCCACATTTCTGTAGCATGACGTAATGGGGGGGTGTTATCTCTTTTGTCGAAAATCAGCCGTTTTTGCTCGAACATTAAATGCCTCCAAATGGTATTTAATTAACTTCCCGAGCCCCTGGAAGCATGAAAATCACTTTAAACATGCTAATTTTACCTCTAACACTGATGATCCACCTACAAATGTGAACTGACGTTCAAAAATAAAACATTTGAAAACGGACCATTTTCCACATTTCTGAAGCATGACGTAATGGGGGGGTGTTATCTCTTTTGTCGAAAATCAGCCGTTTTTGCTCGAACATTAAATGCCTCCAAATGGTATTTAATTAACTTCCCGAGCCCCTGGAAGCATGAAAATCACTTTAAACATGCTAATTTTAGCTCTAACACTGATGATCCACCTACAAATGTGAACTGACGTTCAAAAATAAAACATTTGAAAACGGACCATTTTCCACATTTCTGAAGCATGACGTAATGGGGGGTGTTATCTCTTTTGTCGAAAATCAGCCGTTTTTGCTCGAACATTAAATGCCTCCAAATGGTATTTATTTCACTTCCCGGGGTGAAGAAACCCTTTTTGAGAACTCAGAGTGAGTAAATTGGCCATTTTCATGCACTTTTAACCATTCCATAAATCTTGTGTTTTGGGCCCCTGGAAGCATGAAAATCACTTTAAACATGCTAATTTTAGCTCTAACACTGATGATCCACCTACAAATGTGAACTGACGTTCAAAAATAAAACATTTGAAAACGGACCATTTTCCACATTTCTGAAGCATGACGTAATGGGGGGGTGTTATCTCTTTTGTCGAAAATAAGCCGTTTTTGCTCGAACATTAAATGCCTCCAAATGGTATTTAATTAACTTCCCGAGCCCCTGGAAGCATGAAAATCACTTTAAACATGCTAATTTTAGCTCTAACACTGATGATCCACCTACAAATGTGAACTGACGTTCAAAAATAAAACATTTGAAAACGGACCATTTTCCACATTTCTGAAGCATGACGTAATGGGGGGGTGTTATCTCTTTTGTCGAAAATCAGCAGTTTTTGCTCGAACATTAAATGCCTCCAAATGGTATTTAATTAACTTCCCGGGGTGAAGAAACCCTTTTTGAGAACTCAGAGTGAGTAAATTGGCCATTTTCATGCACTTTTAACCATTCCATAAATCTTGTGTTTTGGGCCCCTGGAAGCATGAAAATCACTTTAAACATGCTAATTTTAGCTCTAACACTGATGATACACCTACAAATGTGAACTGACGTTCAAAAATAAAACATTTGAAAACGGACCATTTTCCACATTTCTGAAGCATGACGTAATGGGGGGGTGTTATCTCTTTTGTCGAAAATCAGCCGTTTTTGCTCGAACATTAAATGCCTCCAAATGGTATTTAATTAACTTCCCGAGCCCCTGGAAGCATGAAAATCACTTTAAACATGCTAATTTTAGCTCTAACACTGATGATCCACCTACAAATGTGAACTGACGTTCAAAAATAAAACATTTGAAAACGGACCATTTTCCACATTTCTGAAGCATGGGGGGGTGTTATCTCTTTTGTCGAAAATAAGCCGTTTTTGCTCGAACATTAAATGCCTCCAAATGGTATTTAATTAACTTCCCGAGCCCCTGGAAGCATGAAAATCACTTTAAACATGCTAATTTTAGCTCTAACACTGATGATCCACCTACAAATGTGAACTGACGTTCAAAAATAAAACATTTGAAAACGGACCATTTTCCACATTTCTGAAGCATGACGTAATGGGGGGGTGTTATCTCTTTTGTCGAAAATCAGCCGTTTTTGCTCGAACATTAAATGCCTCCAAATGGTATTTATTTCACTTCCCGAGCCCCTGGAAGCATGAAAATCACTTTAAACATGCTAATTTTAGCTCTAACACTGATGATCCACCTACAAATGTGAACTGACGTTCAAAAATAAAACATTTGAAAACGGACCATTTTCCACATTTCTGAAGCATGACGTAATGGGGGGTGTTATCTCTTTTGTCGAAAATCAGCCGTTTTTGCTCGAACATTAAATGCCTCCAAATGGTATTTATTTCACTTCCCGGGGTGAAGAAACCCTTTTTGAGAACTCAGAGTGAGTAAATTGGCCATTTTCATGCACTTTTAACCATTCCATAAATCTTGTGTTTTGGGCCCCTGGAAGCATGAAAATCACTTTAAACATGCTAATTTTAGCTCTAACACTGATGATCCACCTACAAATGTGAACTGACGTTCAAAAATAAAACATTTGAAAACGGACCATTTTCCACATTTCTGAAGCATGACGTAATGGGGGGGTGTTATCTCTTTTGTCGAAAATAAGCCGTTTTTGCTCGAACATTAAATGCCTCCAAATGGTATTTAATTAACTTCCCGAGCCCCTGGAAGCATGAAAATCACTTTAAACATGCTAATTTTAGCTCTAACACTGATGATCCACCTACAAATGTGAACTGACGTTCAAAAATAAAACATTTGAAAACGGACCATTTTCCACATTTCTGAAGCATGACGTAATGGGGGGGTGTTATCTCTTTTGTCGAAAATCAGCAGTTTTTGCTCGAACATTAAATGCCTCCAAATGGTATTTAATTAACTTCCCGGGGTGAAGAAACCCTTTTTGAGAACTCAGAGTGAGTAAATTGGCCATTTTCATGCACTTTTAACCATTCCATAAATCTTGTGTTTTGGGCCCCTGGAAGCATGAAAATCACTTTAAACATGCTAATTTTAGCTCTAACACTGATGATCCACCTACAAATGTGAACTGACGTTCAAAAATAAAACATTTGAAAACGGACCATTTTCCACATTTCTGAAGCATGACGTAATGGGGGGGTGTTATCTCTTTTGTCGAAAATCAGCCGTTTTTGCTCGAACATTAAATGCCTCCAAATGGTATTTAATTAACTTCCCGAGCCCCTGGAAGCATGAAAATCACTTTAAACATGCTAATTTTAGCTCTAACACTGATGATCCACCTACAAATGTGAACTGACGTTCAAAAATAAAACATTTGAAAACGGACCATTTTCCACATTTCTGAAGCATGGGGGGGTGTTATCTCTTTTGTCGAAAATAAGCCGTTTTTGCTCGAACATTAAATGCCTCCAAATGGTATTTAATTAACTTCCCGAGCCCCTGGAAGCATGAAAATCACTTTAAACATGCTAATTTTATCTCTAACACTGATGATCCACCTACAAATGTGAACTGACGTTCAAAAATAAAACATTTGAAAACGGACCATTTTCCACATTTCTGAAGCATGACGTAATGGGGGGGTGTTATCTCTTTTGTCGAAAATCAGCCGTTTTTGCTCGAACATTAAATGCCTCCAAATGGTATTTATTTCACTTCCCGAGCCCCTGGAAGCATGAAAATCACTTTAAACATGCTAATTTTAGCTCTAACACTGATGATCCACCTACAAATGTGAACTGACGTTCAAAAATAAAACATTTGAAAACGGACCATTTTCCACATTTCTGAAGCATGACGTAATGGGGGGGTGTTATCTCTTTTGTCGAAAATAAGCCGTTTTTGCTCGAACATTAAATGCCTCCAAATGGTATTTATTTCACTTCCCGAGCCCCTGGAAGCATGAAAATCACTTTAAACATGCTAATTTTAGCTCTAACACTGATGATCCACCTACAAATGTGAACTGACGTTCAAAAATAAAACGTTTGAAAACGGACCATTTTCCACATTTCTGAAGCATGACGTAATGGGGGGGTGTTATCTCTTTTGTGGAAAATCAGCAGTTTTTGCTCGAACATTAAATGCCTCCAAATGGTATTTAATTAACTTCCCGAGCCCCTGGAAGCATGAAAATCACTTTAAACATGCTAATTTTAGCTCTAACACTGATGATCCACCTACAAATGTGAACTGACGTTCAAAAATAAAACATTTGAAAACGGACCATTTTCCACATTTCTGAAGCATGACGTAATGGGGGGTGTTATCTCTTTTGTCGAAAATCAGCCGTTTTTGCTCGAACATTAAATGCCTCCAAATGGTATTTAATTAACTTCCCGAGCCCCTGGAAGCATGAAAATCACTTTAAACATGCTAATTTTAGCTCTAACACTGATGATCCACCTACAAATGTGAACTGACGTTCAAAAATAAAACATTTGAAAACGGACCATTTTCCACATTTCTGAAGCATGACGTAATGGGGGGGTGTTATCTCTTTTGTCGAAAATCAGCCGTTTTTGCTCGAACATTAAATGCCTCCAAATGGTATTTATTTCACTTCCCGGGGTGAAGAAACCCTTTTTGAGAACTCAGAGTGAGTAAATTGGCCATTTTCATGCACTTTTAACCATTCCATAAATCTTGTGTTTTGGGCCCCTGGAAGCATGAAAATCACTTTAAACATGCTAATTTTAGCTCTAACACTGATGATCCACCTACAAATGTGAACTGACGTTCAAAAATAAAACATTTGAAAACGGACCATTTTCCACATTTCTGAAGCATGACGTAATGGGGGGGTGTTATCTCTTTTGTCGAAAATAAGCCGTTTTTGCTCGAACATTAAATGCCTCCAAATGGTATTTAATTAACTTCCCGAGCCCCTGGAAGCATGAAAATCACTTTAAACATGCTAATTTTAGCTCTAACACTGATGATCCACCTACAAATGTGAACTGACGTTCAAAAATAAAACATTTGAAAACGGACCATTTTCCACATTTCTGAAGCATGACGTAATGGGGGGGTGTTATCTCTTTTGTCGAAAATCAGCAGTTTTTGCTCGAACATTAAATGCCTCCAAATGGTATTTAATTAACTTCCCGGGGTGAAGAAACCCTTTTTGAGAACTCAGAGTGAGTAAATTGGCCATTTTCATGCACTTTTAACCATTCCATAAATCTTGTGTTTTGGGCCCCTGGAAGCATGAAAATCACTTTAAACATGCTAATTTTAGCTCTAACACTGATGATCCACCTACAAATGTGAACTGACGTTCAAAAATAAAACATTTGAAAACGGACCATTTTCCACATTTCTGAAGCATGACGTAATGGGGGGGTGTTATCTCTTTTGTCGAAAATCAGCCGTTTTTGCTCGAACATTAAATGCCTCCAAATGGTATTTAATTAACTTCCCGAGCCCCTGGAAGCATGAAAATCACTTTAAACATGCTAATTTTAGCTCTAACACTGATGATCCACCTACAAATGTGAACTGACGTTCAAAAATAAAACATTTGAAAACGGACCATTTTCCACATTTCTGAAGCATGGGGGGGTGTTATCTCTTTTGTCGAAAATAAGCCGTTTTTGCTCGAACATTAAATGCCTCCAAATGGTATTTAATTAACTTCCCGAGCCCCTGGAAGCATGAAAATCACTTTAAACATGCTAATTTTATCTCTAACACTGATGATCCACCTACAAATGTGAACTGACGTTCAAAAATAAAACATTTGAAAACGGACCATTTTCCACATTTCTGAAGCATGACGTAATGGGGGGGTGTTATCTCTTTTGTCGAAAATCAGCCGTTTTTGCTCGAACATTAAATGCCTCCAAATGGTATTTATTTCACTTCCCGAGCCCCTGGAAGCATGAAAATCACTTTAAACATGCTAATTTTAGCTCTAACACTGATGATCCACCTACAAATGTGAACTGACGTTCAAAAATAAAACATTTGAAAACGGACCATTTTCCACATTTCTGAAGCATGACGTAATGGGGGGGTGTTATCTCTTTTGTCGAAAATAAGCCGTTTTTGCTCGAACATTAAATGCCTCCAAATGGTATTTATTTCACTTCCCGAGCCCCTGGAAGCATGAAAATCACTTTAAACATGCTAATTTTAGCTCTAACACTGATGATCCACCTACAAATGTGAACTGACGTTCAAAAATAAAACGTTTGAAAACGGACCATTTTCCACATTTCTGAAGCATGACGTAATGGGGGGGTGTTATCTCTTTTGTGGAAAATCAGCAGTTTTTGCTCGAACATTAAATGCCTCCAAATGGTATTTAATTAACTTCCCGAGCCCCTGGAAGCATGAAAATCACTTTAAACATGCTAATTTTAGCTCTAACACTGATGATCCACCTACAAATGTGAACTGACGTTCAAAAATAAAACATTTGAAAACGGACCATTTTCCACATTTCTGAAGCATGACGTAATGGGGGGTGTTATCTCTTTTGTCGAAAATCAGCCGTTT
Source organism: Lissotriton vulgaris (assembly GCF_964263255.1). Classification (NCBI taxonomy): domain Eukaryota; kingdom Metazoa; phylum Chordata; class Amphibia; order Caudata; family Salamandridae; genus Lissotriton; species Lissotriton vulgaris. The sequence goes on from NW_028250756.1 coordinate 80,144, forward strand.
TTGCTCGAACATTAAATGCCTCCAAATGGTATTTAATTAACTTCCCGAGCCCCTGGAAGCATGAAAATCACTTTAAACATGCTAATTTTAGCTCTAACACTGATGATCCACCTACAAATGTGAACTGACGTTCAAAAATAAAACATTTGAAAACGGACCATTTTCCACATTTCTGAAGCATGACGTAATGGGGGGGTGTTATCTCTTTTGTCGAAAATCAGCCGTTTTTGCTCGAACATTAAATGCCTCCAAATGGTATTTAATTAACTTCCCGGGGTGAAGAAACCCTTTTTGAGAACTCAGAGTGAGTAAATTGGCCATTTTCATGCACTTTTAACCATTCCATAAATCTTGTGTTTTGGGCCCCTGGAAGCATGAAAATCACTTTAAACATGCTAATTTTAGCTCTAACACTGATGATCCACCTACAAATGTGAACTGACGTTCAAAAATAAAACATTTGAAAACAGACCATTTTCCACATTTCTGAAGCATGACGTAATGGGGGGGGTGTTATCTCTTTTGTCGAAAATCAGCCGTTTTTGCTCGAACATTAAATGCCTCCAAATGGTATTTAATTAACTTCCCGAGCCCCTGGAAGCATGAAAATCACTTTAAACATGCTAATTTTAGCTCTAACACTGATGATCCACCTACAAATGTGAACTGACGTTCAAAAATAAAACATTTGAAAACGGACCATTTTCCACATTTCTGAAGCATGACGTAATGGGGGGGTGTTATCTCTTTTGTCGAAAATCAGCCGTTTTTGCTCGAACATTAAATGCCTCCAAATGGTATTTATTTCACTTCCCGGGGTGAAGAAACCCTTTTTGAGAACTCAGAGTGAGTAAATTGGCCATTTTCATGCACTTTGAACCATTCCATAAATCTTGTGTTTTGGGCCCCTGGAAGCATGAAAATCACTTTAAACATGCTAATTTTAGCTCTAACACTGATGATCCACCTACAAATGTGAACTGACGTTCAAAAATAAAACATTTGAAAACGGACCATTTTCCACATTTCTGAAGCATGACGTAATGGGGGGGTGTTATCTCTTTTGTCGAAAATCAGCCGTTTTTGCTCGAACATTAAATGCCTCCAAATTGTATTTAATTAACTTCCCGAGCCCCTGGAAGCATGAAAATCACTTTAAACATGCTAATTTTAGCTCCAACACTGATGATCCACCTACAAATGTGAACTGACGTTCAAAAAAAAACATTTGAAAACGGACCATTTTCCACATTTCTGAAGCATGACGTAATGGGGGGGTGTTATCTCTTTTGTCGAAAATCAGCCGTTTTTGCTCGAACATTAAATGCCTCCAAATGGTATTTATTTCACTTCCCGGGGTGAAGAAACCCTTTTTGAGAACTCAGAGTGAGTAAATTGGCCATTTTCATGCACTTTTAACCATTCCATAAATCTTGTGTTTTCGGCCCCTGGAAGCATGAAAATCACTTTAAACATGCTAATTTTAGCTCTAACACTGATGATCCACCTACAAATGTGAACTGACGTTCAAAAACTAAAACATTTGAAAACGGACCATTTTCCACATTTCTGAAGCATGACGTAATGGGGGGTGTTATCTCTTTTGTCGAAAATCAGCCGTTTTTGCTCGAACATTAAATGCCTCCAAATGGTATTTAATTAACTTCCCGAGCCCCTGGAAGCATGAAAATCACTTTAAACATGCTAATTTTAGCTCTAACACTGATGATCCACCTACAAATGTGAACTGACGTTCAAAAATAAAACATTTGAAAACGGACCATTTTCCACATTTCTGAAGCATGACGTAATGGGGGGGTGTTATCTCTTTTGTCGAAAATCAGCCGTTTTTGCTCGAACATTAAATGCCTCCAAATGGTATTTATTTCACTTCCCGGGGTGAAGAAACCCTTTTTGAGAACTCAGAGTGAGTAAATTGGCCATTTTCATGCACTTTTAACCATTCCATTAATCTTGTGTTTTGGGCCCCTGGAAGCATGAAAATCACTTTAAACATGCTAATTTTAGCTCTAACACTGATGATCCACCTACAAATGTGAACTGACGTTCAAAAATAAAACATTTGAAAACGGACCATTTTCCACATTTCTGTAGCATGACGTAATGGGGGGGTGTTATCTCTTTTGTCGAAAATCAGCCGTTTTTGCTCGAACATTAAATGCCTCCAAATGGTATTTAATTAACTTCCCGAGCCCCTGGAAGCATGAAAATCACTTTAAACATGCTAATTTTACCTCTAACACTGATGATCCACCTACAAATGTGAACTGACGTTCAAAAATAAAACATTTGAAAACGGACCATTTTCCACATTTCTGAAGCATGACGTAATGGGGGGGTGTTATCTCTTTTGTCGAAAATCAGCCGTTTTTGCTCGAACATTAAATGCCTCCAAATGGTATTTAATTAACTTCCCGAGCCCCTGGAAGCATGAAAATCACTTTAAACATGCTAATTTTAGCTCTAACACTGATGATCCACCTACAAATGTGAACTGACGTTCAAAAATAAAACATTTGAAAACGGACCATTTTCCACATTTCTGAAGCATGACGTAATGGGGGGTGTTATCTCTTTTGTCGAAAATCAGCCGTTTTTGCTCGAACATTAAATGCCTCCAAATGGTATTTATTTCACTTCCCGGGGTGAAGAAACCCTTTTTGAGAACTCAGAGTGAGTAAATTGGCCATTTTCATGCACTTTTAACCATTCCATAAATCTTGTGTTTTGGGCCCCTGGAAGCATGAAAATCACTTTAAACATGCTAATTTTAGCTCTAACACTGATGATCCACCTACAAATGTGAACTGACGTTCAAAAATAAAACATTTGAAAACGGACCATTTTCCACATTTCTGAAGCATGACGTAATGGGGGGGTGTTATCTCTTTTGTCGAAAATAAGCCGTTTTTGCTCGAACATTAAATGCCTCCAAATGGTATTTAATTAACTTCCCGAGCCCCTGGAAGCATGAAAATCACTTTAAACATGCTAATTTTAGCTCTAACACTGATGATCCACCTACAAATGTGAACTGACGTTCAAAAATAAAACATTTGAAAACGGACCATTTTCCACATTTCTGAAGCATGACGTAATGGGGGGGTGTTATCTCTTTTGTCGAAAATCAGCAGTTTTTGCTCGAACATTAAATGCCTCCAAATGGTATTTAATTAACTTCCCGGGGTGAAGAAACCCTTTTTGAGAACTCAGAGTGAGTAAATTGGCCATTTTCATGCACTTTTAACCATTCCATAAATCTTGTGTTTTGGGCCCCTGGAAGCATGAAAATCACTTTAAACATGCTAATTTTAGCTCTAACACTGATGATACACCTACAAATGTGAACTGACGTTCAAAAATAAAACATTTGAAAACGGACCATTTTCCACATTTCTGAAGCATGACGTAATGGGGGGGTGTTATCTCTTTTGTCGAAAATCAGCCGTTTTTGCTCGAACATTAAATGCCTCCAAATGGTATTTAATTAACTTCCCGAGCCCCTGGAAGCATGAAAATCACTTTAAACATGCTAATTTTAGCTCTAACACTGATGATCCACCTACAAATGTGAACTGACGTTCAAAAATAAAACATTTGAAAACGGACCATTTTCCACATTTCTGAAGCATGGGGGGGTGTTATCTCTTTTGTCGAAAATAAGCCGTTTTTGCTCGAACATTAAATGCCTCCAAATGGTATTTAATTAACTTCCCGAGCCCCTGGAAGCATGAAAATCACTTTAAACATGCTAATTTTAGCTCTAACACTGATGATCCACCTACAAATGTGAACTGACGTTCAAAAATAAAACATTTGAAAACGGACCATTTTCCACATTTCTGAAGCATGACGTAATGGGGGGGTGTTATCTCTTTTGTCGAAAATCAGCCGTTTTTGCTCGAACATTAAATGCCTCCAAATGGTATTTATTTCACTTCCCGAGCCCCTGGAAGCATGAAAATCACTTTAAACATGCTAATTTTAGCTCTAACACTGATGATCCACCTACAAATGTGAACTGACGTTCAAAAATAAAACATTTGAAAACGGACCATTTTCCACATTTCTGAAGCATGACGTAATGGGGGGTGTTATCTCTTTTGTCGAAAATCAGCCGTTTTTGCTCGAACATTAAATGCCTCCAAATGGTATTTATTTCACTTCCCGGGGTGAAGAAACCCTTTTTGAGAACTCAGAGTGAGTAAATTGGCCATTTTCATGCACTTTTAACCATTCCATAAATCTTGTGTTTTGGGCCCCTGGAAGCATGAAAATCACTTTAAACATGCTAATTTTAGCTCTAACACTGATGATCCACCTACAAATGTGAACTGACGTTCAAAAATAAAACATTTGAAAACGGACCATTTTCCACATTTCTGAAGCATGACGTAATGGGGGGGTGTTATCTCTTTTGTCGAAAATAAGCCGTTTTTGCTCGAACATTAAATGCCTCCAAATGGTATTTAATTAACTTCCCGAGCCCCTGGAAGCATGAAAATCACTTTAAACATGCTAATTTTAGCTCTAACACTGATGATCCACCTACAAATGTGAACTGACGTTCAAAAATAAAACATTTGAAAACGGACCATTTTCCACATTTCTGAAGCATGACGTAATGGGGGGGTGTTATCTCTTTTGTCGAAAATCAGCAGTTTTTGCTCGAACATTAAATGCCTCCAAATGGTATTTAATTAACTTCCCGGGGTGAAGAAACCCTTTTTGAGAACTCAGAGTGAGTAAATTGGCCATTTTCATGCACTTTTAACCATTCCATAAATCTTGTGTTTTGGGCCCCTGGAAGCATGAAAATCACTTTAAACATGCTAATTTTAGCTCTAACACTGATGATCCACCTACAAATGTGAACTGACGTTCAAAAATAAAACATTTGAAAACGGACCATTTTCCACATTTCTGAAGCATGACGTAATGGGGGGGTGTTATCTCTTTTGTCGAAAATCAGCCGTTTTTGCTCGAACATTAAATGCCTCCAAATGGTATTTAATTAACTTCCCGAGCCCCTGGAAGCATGAAAATCACTTTAAACATGCTAATTTTAGCTCTAACACTGATGATCCACCTACAAATGTGAACTGACGTTCAAAAATAAAACATTGACCATTTTCCACATTTCTGAAGCATGACGTAATGGGGGGGTGTTATCTCTTTTGTCGAAAATCAGCCGTTTTTGCTCGAACATTAAATGCCTCCAAATGGTATTTATTTCACTTCCCGAGCCCCTGGAAGCATGAAAATCACTTTAAACATGCTAATTTTAGCTCTAACACTGATGATCCACCTACAAATGTGAACTGACGTTCAAAAATAAAACATTTGAAAACGGACCATTTTCCACATTTCTGAAGCATGACGTAATGGGGGGGTGTTATCTCTTTTGTCGAAAATCAGCCGTTTTTGCTCGAACATTAAATGCCTCCAAATGGTATTTATTTCACTTCCCGAGCCCCTGGAAGCATGAAAATCACTTTAAACATGCTCATTTTAGCTCTAACACTGATGATCCACCTACAAATGTGAACTGACGTTCAAAAATAAAACATTTGAAAACTGACCATTTTCCACATTTCTGAAGCATGACGTAATGGGGGGGTGTTATCTCTTTTGTCGAAAATCAGCCGTTTTTGCTCGAACATTAAATGCCTCCAAATGGTATTTATTTCACTTCCCGAGCCCCTGGAAGCATGAAAATCACTTTAAACATGCTAATTTTAGCTCTAACACTGATGATCCACCTACAAATGTGAACTGACGTTCAAAAATAAAACGTTTGAAAACGGACCATTTTCCACATTTCTGAAGCATGACGTAATGGGGGGGTGTTATCTCTTTTGTGGAAAATCAGCAGTTTTTGCTCGAACATTAAATGCCTCCAAATGGTATTTAATTAACTTCCCGAGCCCCTGGAAGCATGAAAATCACTTTAAACATGCTAATTTTAGCTCTAACACTGATGATCCACCTACAAATGTGAACTGACGTTCAAAAATAAAACATTTGAAAACGGACCATTTTCCACATTTCTGAAGCATGACGTAATGGGGGGTGTTATCTCTTTTGTCGAAAATCAGCCGTTTTTGCTCGAACATTAAATGCCTTCAAATGGTATTTAATTAACTTCCCGAGCCCCTGGAAGCATGAAAATCACTTTAAACATGCTAATTTTAGCTCTAACACTGATGATCCACCTACAAATGTGAACTGACGTTCAAAAATAAAACATTTGAAAACGGACCATTTTCCACATTTCTGAAGCATGACGTAATGGGGGGGTGTTATCTCTTTTGTCGAAAATCAGACGTTTTTGCTCGAACATTAAATGCCTCCAAATGGTATTTATTTCACTTCCCGGGGTGAAGAAACCCTTTTTGAGTACTCAGAGTGAGTAAATTGGCCATTTTCATGCACTTTTAACCATTCCATAAATCTTGTGTTTTGGGCCCCTGGAAGCATGAAAATCACTTTAAACATGCTAATTTTAGCTCTAACACTGATGATCCACCTACAAATGTGAACTGACGTTCAAAAATAAAACATTTGAAAACAGACCATTTTCCACATTTCTGAAGCATGACGTAATGGGGGGGTGTTATCTCTTTTGTCGAAAATCAGCCGTTTTTGCTCGAACATTAAATGCCTCCAAATGGTATTTAATTAACTTCCCGAGCCCCTGGAAGCATGAAAATCACGTTAAACATGCTAATTTTAGCTCTAACACTGATGATCCACCTACAAATGTGAACTGACGTTCAAAAATAAAACATTTGGAAACGGACCATTTTCCACATTTCTGAAGCATGACGTAATGGGGGGGTGTTATCTCTTTTGTCGAAAATCAGCCGTTTTTGCTCGAACATTAAATGCCTCCAAATGGTATTTATTTCACTTCCCGGGGTGAAGAAACCCTTTTTGAGAACTCAGAGTGAGTAAATTGGCCATTTTCATGCACTTTGAACCATTCCATAAATCTTGTGTTTTGGGCCCCTGGAAGCATGAAAATCACTTTAAACATGCTAATTTTAGCTCTAACACTGATGATCCACCTACAAATGTGAACTGACGTTCAAAAATAAAACATTTGAAAACGGACCATTTTCCACATTTCTGAAGCATGACGTAATGGGGGGGTGTTATCTCTTTTGTCGAAAATCAGCCGTTTTTGCTCGAACATTAAATGCCTCCAAATGGTATTTAATTAACTTCCCGAGCCCCTGGAAGCATGAAAATCACTTTAAACATGCTAATTTTAGCTCTAACACTGATGATCCACCTACAAATGTGAACTGACGTTCAAAAATAAAACATTTGAAAACGGACCATTTTCCACATTTCTGAAGCATGACGTAATGGGGGGGTGTTATCTCTTTTGTCGAAAATCAGCCGTTTTTGCTCGAACATTAAATGCCTCCAAATGGTATTTAATTAACTTCCCGGGGTGAAGAAACCCTTTTTGAGAACTCAGAGTGAGTAAATTGGCCATTTTCATGCACTTTTAACGATTCCATAAATCTTGTGTTTTGGGCCCCTGGAAGCATGAAAATCACTTTAAACATGCTAGTTTTAGCTCTAACACTGATGATCCACCTACAAATGTGAACTGACGTTCAAAAATAAAACATTTGAAAACGGACCATTTTCCACATTTCTGAAGCATGACGTAATGGGGGGGTGTTATCTCTTTTGTCGAAAATCAGCCGTTTTTGCTCGAACATTAAATGCCTCCAAATGGTATTTAATTAACTTCCCGACCCCCTGGAAGCATGAAAATCACTTTAAACATGCTAATTTTAGCTCTAACACTGATGATCCACCTACAAATATGAACTGACGTTCAAAAATAAAACATTTGAAAACGGACCATTTTCCACATTTCTGAAGCATGACGTAATGGGGGGGTGTTATCTCTTTTGTCGAAAATCAGCAGTTTTTGCTCGAACATTAAATGCCTCCAAATGGTATTTAATTAACTTCCCGGGGTGAAGAAACCCTTTTTGAGAACTCAGAGTGAGTAAATTGGCCATTTTCATGCACTTTTAACCATTCCATAAATCTTGTGTTTTGGGCCCCTGGAAGCATGAAAATCACTTTAAACATGCTAATTTTAGCTCTAACACTGATGATCCACCTACAAATGTGAACTGACGTTCAAAAATAAAACATTTGAAAACGGACCATTTTCCACATTTCTGAAGCATGACGTAATGGGGGGGTGTTATCTCTTTTGTCGAAAATCAGCCGTTTTTGCTCGAACATTAAATGCCTCCAAATGGTATTTATTTCACTTCCCGAGCCCCTGGAAGCATGAAAATCACTTTAAACATGCTAATTTTAGCTCTAACACTGATGATCCACCTACAAATGTGAACTGACGTTCAAAAATAAAACATTTGAAAACGGACCATTTTCCACATTTCTGAAGCATGACGTTTTGGGGGGGTGTTATCTCTTTTGTCGAAAATCAGCCGTTTTTGCTCGAACATTAAATGCCTCCAAATGGTATTTAATTAACTTCCCGGGGTGAAGAAACCCTTTTTGAGAACTCAGAGTGAGTAAATTGGCCATTTTCATGCACTTTTAACCATTCCATAAATCTTGTGTTTTGGGCCCCTGGAAGCATGAAAATCACTTTAAACATGCTAATTTTAGCTCTAACACTGATGATCCACCTACAAATGTGAACTGACGTTCAAAAATAAAACATTTGAAAACGGACCATTTTCCACATTTCTGAAGCATGACGTAATGGGGGGGTGTTATCTCTTTTGTCGAAAATCAGCCGTTTTTTGCTCGAACATTAAATGCCTCCAAATGGTATTTAATTAACTTCCCGAGCCCCTGGAAGCATGAAAATCACTTTAAACATGCTAATTTTAGCTCTAACACTGATGATCCACCTACAAATGTGAACTGACGTTCAAAAATAAAACATTTGAAAACGGACCATTTTCCACATTTCTGAAGCATGACGTAATGGGGGGGTGTTATCTCTTTTGTCGAAAATCAGCCGTTTTTGCTCGAACATTAAATGCCTCCAAATGGTATTTATTTCACTTCCCGAGCCCCTGGAAGCATGAAAATCACTTTAAACATGCTAATTTTAGCTCTAACACTGATGATCCACCTACAAATGTGAACTGACGTTCAAAAATAAAACGTTTGAAAACGGACCATTTTCCACATTTCTGAAGCATGACGTAATGGGGGGGTGTTATCTCTTTTGTGGAAAATCAGCAGTTTTTGCTCGAACATTAAATGCCTCCAAATGGTATTTAATTAACTTCCCGAGCCCCTGGAAGCATGAAAATCACTTTAAACATGCTAATTTTAGCTCTAACACTGATGATCCACCTACAAATGTGAACTGACGTTCAAAAATAAAACATTTGAAAACGGACCATTTTCCACATTTCTGAAGCATGACGTAATGGGGGGTGTTATCTCTTTTGTCGAAAATCAGCCGTTTTTGCTCGAACATTAAATGCCTCCAAATGGTATTTAATTAACTTCCCGAGCCCCTGGAAGCATGAAAATCACTTTAAACATGCTAATTTTAGCTCTAACACTGATGATCCACCTACAAATGTGAACTGACGTTCAAAAATAAAACATTTGAAAACGGACCATTTTCCACATTTCTGAAGCATGACGTAATGGGGGGGTGTTATCTCTTTTGTCGAAAATCAGACGTTTTTGCTCGAACATTAAATGCCTCCAAATGGTATTTATTTCACTTCCCGGGGTGAAGAAACCCTTTTTGAGTACTCAGAGTGAGTAAATTGGCCATTTTCATGCACTTTTAACCATTCCATAAATCTTGTGTTTTGGGCCCCTGGAAGCATGAAAATCACTTTAAACATGCTAATTTTAGCTCTAACACTGATGATCCACCTACAAATGTGAACTGACGTTCAAAAATAAAACATTTGAAAACAGACCATTTTCCACATTTCTGAAGCATGACGTAATGGGGGGGTGTTATCTCTTTTGTCGAAAATCAGCCGTTTTTGCTCGAACATTAAATGCCTCCAAATGGTATTTAATTAACTTCCCGAGCCCCTGGAAGCATGAAAATCACTTTAAACATGCTAATTTTAGCTCTAACACTGATGATCCACCTACAAATGTGAACTGACGTTCAAAAATAAAACATTTGAAAACGGACCATTTTCCACATTTCTGAAACATGACGTAATGGGGGGGTGTTATCTCTTTTGTCGAAAATCAGCCGTTTTTGCTCGAACATTAAATGCCTCCAAATGGTATTTATTTCACTTCCCGGGGTGAAGAAACCCTTTTTGAGAACTCAGAGTGAGTAAATTGGCCATTTTCATGCACTTTGAACCATTCCATAAATCTTGTGTTTTGGGCCCCTGGAAGCATGAAAATCACTTTAAACATGCTAATTTTAGCTCTAACACTGATGATCCACCTACAAATGTGAACTGACGTTCAAAAATAAAACATTTGAAAACGGACCATTTTCCACATTTCTGAAGCATGACGTAATGGGGGGTGTTATCTCTTTTGTCGAAAATCAGCCGTTTTTGCTCGAACATTAAATGCCTCCAAATGGTATTTAATTAACTTCCCGAGCCCCTGGAAGCATGAAAATCACTTTAAACATGCTAATTTTAGCTCTAACACTGATGATCCACCTACAAATGTGAACTGACGTTCAAAAATAAAACGTTTGAAAACGGACCATTTTCCACATTTCTGAAGCATGACGTAATGGGGGGGTGTTATCTCTTTTGTGGAAAATCAGCAGTTTTTGCTCGAACATTAAATGCCTCCAAATGGTATTTAATTAACTTCCCGAGCCCCTGGAAGCATGAAAATCACTTTAAACATGCTAATTTTAGCTCTAACACTGATGATCCACCTACAAATGTGAACTGACGTTCAAAAATAAAACATTTGAAAACGGACCATTTTCCACATTTCTGAAGCATGACGTAATGGGGGGTGTTATCTCTTTTGTCGAAAATCAGCCGTTTTTGCTCGAACATTAAATGCCTCCAAATGGTATTTAATTAACTTCCTGAGCCCCTGGAAGCATGAAAATCACTTTAAACATGCTAATTTTAGCTCTAACACTGATGATCCACCTACAAATGTGAACTGACGTTCAAAAATAAAACATTTGAAAACGGACCATTTTCCACATTTCTGAAACATGACGTAATGGGGGGGTGTTATCTCTTTTGTCGAAAATCAGCCGTTTTTGCTCGAACATTAAATGCCTCCAAATGGTATTTATTTCACTTCCCGGGGTGAAGAAACCCTTTTTGAGAACTCAGAGTGAGTAAATTGGCCATTTTCATGCACTTTGAACCATTCCATAAATCTTGTGTTTTGGGCCCCTGGAAGCATGAAAATCACTTTAAACATGCTAATTTTAGCTCTAACACTGATGATCCACCTACAAATGTGAACTGACGTTCAAAAATAAAACATTTGAAAACGGACCATTTTCCACATTTCTGAAGCATGACGTAATGGGGGGTGTTATCTCTTTTGTCGAAAATCAGCCGTTTTTGCTCGAACATTAAATGCCTCCAAATGGTATTTAATTAACTTCCCGAGCCCCTGGAAGCATGAAAATCACTTTAAACATGCTAATTTTAGCTCTAACACTGATGATCCACCTACAAATGTGAACTGACGTTCAAAAATAAAACATTTGAAAACGGACCATTTTCCACATTTCTGAAGCATGACGTAATGGGGGGGTGTTATCTCTTTTGTCGAAAATCAGCCGTTTTTGCTCGAACATTAAATGCCTCCAAATGGTATTTAATTAACTTCCCGGGGTGAAGAAACCCTTTTTGAGAACTCAGAGTGAGTAAATTGGCCATTTTCATGCACTTTTAACGATTCCATAAATCTTGTGTTTTGGGCCCCTGGAAGCATGAAAATCACTTTAAACATGCTAATTTTAGCTCTAACACTGATGATCCACCTACAAATGTGAACTGACGTTCAAAAATAAAACATTTGAAAACGGACCATTTTCCACATTTCTGAAGCATGACGTAATGGGGGGGTGTTATCTCTTTTGTCGAAAATCAGCCGTTTTTGCTCGAACATTAAATGCCTCCAAATGGTATTTAATTAACTTCCCGACCCCCTGGAAGCATGAAAATCACTTTAAACATGCTAATTTTAGCTCTAACACTGATGATCCACCTACAAATGTGAACTGACGTTCAAAAATAAAACATTTGAAAACGGACCATTTTCCACATTTCTGAAGCATGACGTAATGGGGGGGTGTTATCTCTTTTGTCGAAAATCAGCAGTTTTTGCTCGAACATTAAATGCCTCCAAATGGTATTTAATTAACTTCCCGGGGTGAAGAAACCCTTTTTGAGAACTCAGAGTGAGTAAATTGGCCATTTTCATGCACTTTTAACCATTCCATAAATCTTGTGTTTTGGGCCCCTGGAAGCATGAAAATCACTTTAAACATGCTAATTTTAGCTCTAACACTGATGATCCACCTACAAATGTGAACTGACGTTCAAAAATAAAACATTTGAAAACGGACCATTTTCCACATTTCTGAAGCATGACGTAATGGGGGGGTGTTATCTCTTTTGTCGAAAATCAGCCGTTTTTGCTCGAACATTAAATGCCTCCAAATGGTATGTATTTCACTTCCCGAGCCCCTGGAAGCATGAAAATCACTTTAAACATGCTAATTTTAGCTCTAACACTGATGATCCACCTACAAATGTGAACTGACGTTCAAAAATAAAACATTTGAAAACGGACCATTTTCCACATTTCTGAAGCATGACGTAATGGGGGGGTGTTATCTCTTTTGTCGAAAATCAGCCGTTTTTGCTCAAACATTAAATGCCTCCAAATGGTATTTAATTAACTTCCCGGGGTGAAGAAACCCTTTTTGAGAACTCAGAGTGAGTAAATTGGCCATTTTCATGCACTTTTAACCATTCCATAAATCTTGTGTTTTGGGCCCCTGGAAGCATGAAAATCACTTTAAACATGCTAATTTTAGCTCTAACACTGATAATCCACCTACAAATGTGAACTGACGTTCAAAAATAAAACATTTGAAAACGGACCATTTTCCACATTTCTGAAGCATGACGTAATGGGGGGGTGTTATCTCTTTTGTCGAAAATCAGCCGTTTTTGCTCGAACATTAAATGCCTCCAAATGGTATTTATTTCACTTCCCGAGCCCCTGGAAGCATGAAAATCACTTTAAACATGCTAATTTTAGCTCTAACACTGATGATCCACCTACAAATGTGAACTGACGTTCAAAAATAAAACATTTGAAAACGGACCATTTTCCACATTTCTGAAGCATGACGTAATGGGGGGGTGTTATCTCTTTTGTCGAAAATCAGCCGTTTTTGCTCGAACATTAAATGCCTCCAAATGGTATTTATTTCACTTCCCGAGCCCCTGGAAGCATGAAAATCACTTTAAACATGCTAATTTTAGCTCTAACACTGATGATCCACCTACAAATGTGAACTGACGTTCAAAAATAAAACGTTTGAAAACGGACCATTTTCCACATTTCTGAAGCATGACGTAATGGGGGGGTGTTATCTCTTTTGTGGAAAATCAGCAGTTTTTGCTCGAACATTAAATGCCTCCAAATGGTATTTAATTAACTTCCCGAGCCCCTGGAAGCATGAAAATCACTTTAAACATGCTAATTTTAGCTCTAACACTGATGATCCACCTACAAATGTGAACTGACGTTCAAAAATAAAACATTTGAAAACGGACCATTTTCCACATTTCTGAAGCATGACGTAATGGGGGGTGTTATCTCTTTTGTCGAAAATCAGCCGTTTTTGCTCGAACATTAAATGCCTCCAAATGGTATTTAATTAACTTCCCGAGCCCCTGGAAGCATGAAAATCACTTTAAACATGCTAATTTTAGCTCTAACACTGATGATCCACCTACAAATGTGAACTGACGTTCAAAAATAAAACATTTGAAAACGGACCATTTTCCACATTTCTGAAGCATGACGTAATGGGGGGGTGTTATCTCTTTTGTCGAAAATCAGACGTTTTTGCTCGAACATTAAATGCCTCCAAATGGTATTTATTTCACTTCCCGGGGTGAAGAAACCCTTTTTGAGTACTCAGAGTGAGTAAATTGGCCATTTTCATGCACTTTTAACCATTCCATAAATCTTGTGTTTTGGGCCCCTGGAAGCATGAAAATCACTTTAAACATGCTAATTTTAGCTCTAACACTGATGATCCACCTACAAATGTGAACTGACGTTCAAAAATAAAACATTTGAAAACAGACCATTTTCCACATTTCTGAAGCATGACGTAATGGGGGGGTGTTATCTCTTTTGTCGAAAATCAGCCGTTTTTGCTCGAACATTAAATGCCTCCAAATGGTATTTAATTAACTTCCCGAGCCCCTGGAAGCATGAAAATCACTTTAAACATGCTAATTTTAGCTCTAACACTGATGATCCACCTACAAATGTGAACTGACGTTCAAAAATAAAACATTTGAAAACGGACCATTTTCCACATTTCTGAAGCATGACGTAATGGGGGGGTGTTATCTCTTTTGTCGAAAATCAGCCGTTTTTGCTCGAACATTAAATGCCTCCAAATGGTATTTATTTCACTTCCCGGGGTGAAGAAACCCTTTTTGAGAACTCAGAGTGAGTAAATTGGCCATTTTCATGCACTTTGAACCATTCCATAAATCTTGTGTTTTGGGCCCCTGGAAGCATGAAAATCACTTTAAACATGCTAATTTTAGCTCTAACACTGATGATCCACCTACAAATGTGAACTGACGTTCAAAAATAAAACATTTGAAAACGGACCATTTTCCACATTTCTGAAGCATGACGTAATGGGGGGGTGTTATCTCTTTTGTCGAAAATCAGCCGTTTTTGCTCGAACATTAAATGCCTCCAAATGGTATTTAATTAACTTCCCGAGCCCCTGGAAGCATGAAAATCACTTTAAACATGCTAATTTTAGCTCTAACACTGATGATCCACCTACAAATGTGAACTGACGTTCAAAAATAAAACATTTGAAAACGGACCATTTTCCACATTTCTGAAGCATGACGTAATGGGGGGGTGTTATCTCTTTTGTCGAAAATCAGCAGTTTTTGCTCGAACATTAAATGCCTCCAAATGGTATTTAATTAACTTCCCGGGGTGAAGAAACCCTTTTTGAGAACTCAGAGTGAGTAAATTGGCCATTTTCATGCACTTTTAACCATTCCATAAATCTTGTGTTTTGGGCCCCTGGAAGCATGAAAATCACTTTAAACATGCTAATTTTAGCTCTAACACTGATGATCCACCTACAAATGTGAACTGACGTTCAAAAATAAAACATTTGAAAACGGACCATTTTCCACATTTCTGAAGCATGACGTTTTGGGGGGGTGTTATCTCTTTTGTCGAAAATCAGCCGTTTTTGCTCGAACATTAAATGCCTCCAAATGGTATTTAATTAACTTCCCGGGGTGAAGAAACCCTTTTTCAGAACTCAGAGTGAGTAAATTGGCCATTTTCATGCACTTTTAACCATTCCATAAATCTTGTGTTTTGGGCCCCTGGAAGCATGAAAATCACTTTAAACATGCTAATTTTAGCTCTAACACTGATGATCCACCTACAAATGTGAACTGACGTTCAAAAATAAAACATTTGAAAACGGACCATTTTCCACATTTCTGAAGCATGACGTAATGGGGGGGTGTTATCTCTTTTGTCGAAAATCAGCCGTTTTTGCTCGAACATTAAATGCCTCCAAATGGTATTTAATTAACTTCCCGAGCCCCTGGAAGCATGAAAATCACTTTAAACATGCTAATTTTAGCTCTAACACTGATGATCCACCTACAAATGTGAACTGACGTTCAAAAATAAAACATTTGAAAACGGACCATTTTCCACATTTCTGAAGCATGACGTAATGGGGGGGTGTTATCTCTTTTGTCGAAAATCAGCCGTTTTTGCTCGAACATTAAATGCCTCCAAATGGTATTTAATTAACTTCCCGAGCCCCTGGAAGCATGAAAATCACTTTAAACATGCTAATTTTAGCTCTAACACTGATGATCCACCTACAAATGTGAACTGACGTTCAAAAATAAAACATTTGAAAACGGACCATTTTCCACATTTCTGAAGCATGACGTAATGGGGGGGTGTTATCTCTTTTGTCGAAAATCAGCCGTTTTTGCTCGAACATTAAATGCCTCCAAATGGTATTTAATTAACTTCCCGGGGTGAAGAAACCCTTTTTGAGAACTCAGAGTGAGTAAATTGGCCATTTTCATGCACTTTTAACCATTCCATAAATCTTGTGTTTTGGGCCCCTGGAAGCATGAAAATCACTTTAAACATGCTAATTTTAGCTCTAACACTGATGATCCACCTACAAATGTGAACTGACGTTCAAAAATAAAACATTTGAAAACGGACCATTTTCCACATTTCTGAAGCATGACGTAATGGGGGGGTGTTATCTCTTTTGTCGAAAATCAGCCGTTTTTGCTCGAACATTAAATGCCTCCAAATGGTATTTAATTAACTTCCCGAGCCCCTGGAAGCATGAAAATCACTTTAAACATGCTAATTTTAGCTCTAACACTGATGATCCACCTACAAATGTGAACTGACGTTCAAAAATAAAACATTTGAAAACGGACCATTTTCCACATTTCTGAAGCATGACGTAATGGGGGGGTGTTATCTCTTTTGTCGAAAATCAGCCGTTTTTGCTCGAACATTAAATGCCTCCAAATGGTTTTTAATTAACTTCCCGAGCCCCTGGAAGCATGAAAATCACTTTAAACATGCTAATTTTAGCTCTAACACTGATGATCCACCTACAAATGTGAACTGACGTTCAAAAATAAAACATTTGAAAACGGACCATTTTCCACATTTCTGAAGCATGACGTAATGGGGGGGTGTTATCTCTTTTGTCGAAAATCAGCCGTTTTTGCTCGAACATTAAATGCCTCCAAATGGTATTTAATTAACTTCCCGAGCCCCTGGAAGCATGAAAATCACTTTAAACATGCTAATTTTAGCTCTAACACTGATGATCCACCTACAAATGTGAACTGACGTTCAAAAATAAAACATTTGAAAACGGACCATTTTCCACATTTCTGAAGCATGACGTAATGGGGGGGTGTTATCTCTTTTGTCGAAAATCAGCCGTTTTTGCTCGAACATTAAATGCCTCCAAATGGTATTTATTTCACTTCCCGGGGTGAAGAAACCCTTTTTGAGAACTCAGAGTGAGTAAATTGGCCATTTTCATGCACTTTTAACCATTCCATAAATCTTGTGTTTTGGGACCCTGGAAGCATGAAAATCACTTTAAACATGCTAATTTTAGCTCTAACACTGATGATCCACCTACAAATGTGAACTGACGTTCAAAAATAAAACATTTGAAAACGGACCATTTTCCACATTTCTGAAGCATGACGTAATGGGGGGGGGTGTTATCTCTTTTGTCGAAAATCAGCAGTTTTTGCTCGAACATTAAATGCCTCCAAATGGTATTTAATTAACTTCCCGAGCCCCTGGAAGCATGAAAATCACTTTAAACATGCTAATTTTAGCTCTAACACTGATGATCCACCTACAAATGTGAACTGACGTTCAAAAATAAAACATTTGAAAACGGACCATTTTCCACATTTCTGAAGCATGACGTAATGGGGGGGTGTTATCTCTTTTGTCGAAAATCAGCAGTTTTTGCTCGAACATTAAATGCCTCCAAATGGTATTTAATTAACTTCCCGGGGTGAAGAAACCCTTTTTGAGAACTCAGAGTGAGTAAATTGGCCATTTTCATGCACTTTTAACCATTCCATAAATCTTGTGTTTTGGGCCCCTGGAAGCATGAAAATCACTTTAAACATGCTAATTTTAGCTCTAACACTGATGATCCACCTACAAATGTGAACTGACGTTCAAAAATAAAACATTTGAAAACGGACCATTTTCCACATTTCTGAAGCATGACGTAATGGGGGGGTGTTATCTCTTTTGTCGAAAATCAGCAGTTTTTGATCGAACATTAAATGCCTCCAAATGGTATTTAATTAACTTCCCGAGCCCCTGGAAGCATGAAAATCACTTTAAACATGCTAATTTTAGCTCTAACACTGATGATCCACCTACAAATGTGAACTGACGTTCAAAAATAAAACATTTGAAAACGGACCATTTTCCACATTTCTGAAGCATGACGTAATGGGGGGTGTTATCTCTTTTGTCGAAAATCAGCCGTTTTTGCTCGAACATTAAATGCCTCCAAATGGTATTTAATTAACTTCCCGAGCCCCTGGAAGCATGAAAATCACTTTAAACATGCTAATTTTAGCTCTAACACTGATGATCCACCTACAAATGTGAACTGACGTTCAAAAATAAAACATTTGAAAACGGACCATTTTCCACATTTCTGAAGCATGACGTAATGGGGGGGTGTTATCTCTTTTGTCGAAAATCAGACGTTTTTGCTCGAACATTAAATGCCTCCAAATGGTATTTATTTCACTTCCCGGGGTGAAGAAACCCCTTTTGAGTACTCAGAGTGAGTAAATTGGCCATTTTCATGCACTTTTAACCATTCCATAAATCTTGTGTTTTGGGCCCCTGGAAGCATGAAAATCACTTTAAACATGCTAATTTTAGCTCTAACACTGATGATCCACCTACAAATGTGAACTGACGTTCAAAAATAAAACATTTGAAAACAGACCATTTTCCACATTTCTGAAGCATGACGTAATGGGGGGGTGTTATCTCTTTTGTCGAAAATCAGCCGTTTTTGCTCGAACATTAAATGCCTCCAAATGGTATTTAATTAACTTCCCGAGCCCCTGGAAGCATGAAAATCACTTTAAACATGCTAATTTTAGCTCTAACACTGATGATCCACCTACAAATGTGAACTGACGTTCAAAAATAAAACATTTGAAAACGGACCATTTTCCACATTTCTGAAGCATGACGTAATGGGGGGGTGTTATCTCTTTTGTCGAAAATCAGCCGTTTTTGCTCGAACATTAAATGCCTCCAAATGGTATTTATTTCACTTCCCGGGGTGAAGAAACCCTTTTTGAGAACTCAGAGTGAGTAAATTGGCCATTTTCATGCACTTTGAACCATTCCATAAATCTTGTGTTTTGGGCCCCTGGAAGCATGAAAATCACTTTAAACATGCTAATTTTAGCTCTAACACTGATGATCCACCTACAAATGTGAACTGACGTTCAAAAATAAAACATTTGAAAACGGACCATTTTCCACATTTCTGAAGCATGACGTAATGGGGGGGTGTTATCTCTTTTGTCGAAAATCAGCCGTTTTTGCTCGAACATTAAATGCCTCCAAATGGTATTTAATTAACTTCCCGAGCCCCTGGAAGCATGAAAATCACTTTAAACATGCTAATTTTAGCTCTAACACTGATGATCCACCTACAAATGTGAACTGACGTTCAAAAATAAAACATTTGAAAACGGACCATTTTCCACATTTCTGAAGCATGACGTAATGGGGGGGTGTTATCTCTTTTGTCGAAAATCAGCCGTTTTTGCTCGAACATTAAATGCCTCCAAATGGTATTTAATTAACTTCCCGGGGTGAAGAAACCCTTTTTGAGAACTCAGAGTGAGTAAATTGGCCATTTTCATGCACTTTTAACGATTCCATAAATCTTGTGTTTTGGGCCCCTGGAAGCATGAAAATCACTTTAAACATGCTAATTTTAGCTCTAACACTGATGATCCACCTACAAATGTGAACTGACGTTCAAAAATAAAACATTTGAAAACGGACCATTTTCCACATTTCTGAAGCATGACGTAATGGGGGGGTGTTATCTCTTTTGACGAAAATCAGCCGTTTTTGCTCGAACATTAAATGCCTCCAAATGGTATTTAATTAACTTCCCAACCCCCTGGAAGCATGAAAATCACTTTAAACATGCTAATTTTAGCTCTAACACTGATGATCCACCTACAAATGTGAACTGACGTTCAAAAATAAAACATTTGAAAACGGACCATTTTCCACATTTCTGAAGCATGACGTAATGGGGGGGTGTTATCTCTTTTGTCGAAAATCAGCAGTTTTTGCTCGAACATTAAATGCCTCCAAATGGTATTTAATTAACTTCCCGGGGTGAAGAAACCCTTTTTGAGAACTCAGAGTGAGTAAATTGGCCATTTTCATGCACTTTTAACCATTCCATAAATCTTGTGTTTTGGGCCCCTGGAAGCATGAAAATCACTTTAAACATGCTAATTTTAGCTCTAACACTGATGATCCACCTACAAATGTGAAGTGACGTTCAAAAATAAAACATTTGAAAACGGACCATTTTCCACATTTCTGAAGCATGACGTAATGGGGGGGTGTTATCTCTTTTGTCGAAAATCAGCCGTTTTTGCTCGAACATTAAATGCCTCCAAATGGTATTTAATTAACTTCCCGAGCCCCTGGAAGCATGAAAATCACTTTAAACATGCTAATTTTAGCTCTAACACTGATGATCCACCTACAAATGTGAACTGACGTTCAAAAATAAAACATTTGAAAACGGACCATTTTCCACATTTCTGAAGCATGACGTAATGGGGGGGTGTTATCTCTTTTGTCGAAAATCAGCCGTTTTTGCTCGAACATTAAATGCCTCCAAATGGTATTTATTTCACTTCCCGGGGTGAAGAAACCCTTTTTGAGAACTCAGAGTGAGTAAATTGGCCATTTTCATGCACTTTGAACCATTCCATAAATCTTGTGTTTTGGGCCCCTGGAAGCATAAAAATCACTTTAAACATGCTAATTTTAGCTCTAACACTGATGATCCACCTACAAATGTGAACTGACGTTCAAAAATAAAACATTTGAAAACGGACCATTTTCCACATTTCTGAAGCATGACGTAATGGGGGGGTGTTATCTCTTTTGTCGAAAATCAGCCGTTTTTGCTCGAACATTAAATGCCTCCAAATGGTATTTAATTAACTTCCCGACCCCCTGGAAGCATGAAAATCACTTTAAACATGCTAATTTTAGCTCTAACACTGATGATCCACCTACAAATGTGAACTGACGTTCAAAAATAAAACATTTGAAAACGGACCATTTTCCACATTTCTGAAGCATGACGTAATGGGGGGGTGTTATCTCTTTTGTCGAAAATCAGCAGTTTTTGCTCGAACATTAAATGCCTCCAAATGGTATTTAATTAACTTCCCGGGGTGAAGAAACCCTTTTTGAGAACTCAGAGTGAGTAAATTGGCCATTTTCATGCACTTTTAACCATTCCATAAATCTTGTGTTTTAGGCCCCTGGAAGCATGAAAATCACTTTAAACATGCTAATTTTAGCTCTAACACTGATGATCCACCTACAAATGTGAACTGACGTTCAAAAATAAAACATTTGAAAACGGACCATTTTCCACATTTCTGAAGCATGACGTAATGGGGGGGTGTTATCTCTTTTGTCGAAAATCAGCCGTTTTTGCTCGAACATTAAATGCCTCCAAATGGTATTTATTTCACTTCCCGAGCCCCTGGAAGCATGAAAATCACTTTAAACATGCTAATTTTAGCTCTAACACTGATGATCCACCTACAAATGTGAACTGACGTTCAAAAATAAAACATTTGAAAACGGACCATTTTCCACATTTCTGAAGCATGACGTTTTGGGGGGGTGTTATCTCTTTTGTCGAAAATCAGCCGTTTTTGCTCGAACATTAAATGCCTCCAAATGGTATTTAATTAACTTCCCGGGGTGAAGAAACCCTTTTTGAGAACTCAGAGTGAGTAAATTGGCCATTTTCATGCACTTTTAACCATTCCATAAATCTTGTGTTTTGGGCCCCTGGAAGCATGAAAATCACTTTAAACATGCTAATTTTAGCTCTAACACTGATGATCCACCTACAAATGTGAACTGACGTTCAAAAATAAAACATTTGAAAACGGACCATTTTCCACATTTCTGAAGCATGACGTAATGGGGGGGTGTTATCTCTTTTGTCGAAAATCAGCCGTTTTTGCTCGAACATTAAATGCCTCCAAATGGTATTTAATTAACTTCCCGAGCCCCTGGAAGCATGAAAATCACTTTAAACATGCTAATTTTAGCTCTAACACTGATGATCCACCTACAAATGTGAACTGACGTTCAAAAATAAAACATTTGAAAACGGACCATTTTCCACATTTCTGAAGCATGACGTAATGGGGGGGTGTTATCTCTTTGGTCGAAAATCAGCCGTTTTTGCTCGAACATTAAATGCCTCCAAATGGTATTTAATTAACTTCCCGGGGTGAAGAAACCCTTTTTGAGAACTCAGAGTGAGTAAATTGGCCATTTTCATGCACTTTTAACCATTCCATAAATCTTGTGTTTTGGGCCCCTGGAAGCATGAAAATCACTTTAAACATGCTAATTTTAGCTCTAACACTGATGATCCACCTACAAATGTGAACTGACGTTCAAAAATAAAACATTTGAAAACGGACCATTTTCCACATTTCTGAAGCATGACGTAATGGGGGGGTGTTATCTCTTTTGTCGAAAATCAGCCGTTTTTGCTCGAACATTAAATGCCTCCAAATGGTATTTAATTAACTTCCCGAGCCCCTGGAAGCATGAAAATCACTTTAAACATGCTAATTTTAGCTCTAACACTGATGATCCACCTACAAATGTGAACTGACGTTCAAAAATAAAACATTTGAAAACGGACCATTTTCCACATTTCTGAAGCATGACGTAATGGGGGGGTGTTATCTCTTTTGTCGAAAATCAGCCGTTTTTGCTCGAACATTAAATGCCTCCAAATGGTATTTAATTAACTTCCCGAGCCCCTGGAAGCATGAAAATCACTTTAAACATGCTAATTTTAGCTCTAACACTGATGATCCACCTACAAATGTGAACTGACGTTCAAAAATAAAACATTTGAAAACGGACCATTTTCCACATTTCTGAAGCATGACGTAATGGGGGGGTGTTATCTCTTTTGTCGAAAATCAGCCGTTTTTGCTCGAACATTAAATGCCTCCAAATGGTATTTATTTCACTTCCCGGGGTGAAGAAACCCTTTTTGAGAACTCAGAGTGAGTAAATTGGCCATTTTCATGCACTTTGAACCATTCCATAAATCTTGTGTTTTGGGCCCCTGGAAGCATGAAAATCACTTTAAACATGCTAATTTTAGCTCTAACACTGATGATCCACCTACAAATGTGAACTGACGTTCAAAAATAAAACATTTGAAAACGGACCATTTTCCACATTTCTGAAGCATGACGTAATGGGGGGGTGTTATCTCTTTTGTCGAAAATCAGCCGTTTTTGCTCGAACATTAAATGCCTCCAAATGGTATTTAATTAACTTCCCGAGCCCCTGGAAGCATGAAAATCACTTTAAACATGCTAATTTTAGCTCTAACACTGATGATCCACCTACAAATGTGAACTGACGTTCAAAAATAAAACATTTGAAAACGGACCATTTTCCACATTTCTGAAGCATGACGTAATGGGGGGGTGTTATCTCTTTTGTCGAAAATCAGCCGTTTTTGCTCGAACATTAAATGCCTCCAAATGGTATTTAATTAACTTCCCGGGGTGAAGAAACCCTTTTTGAGAACTCAGAGTGAGTAAATTGGCCATTTTCATGCACTTTTAACGATTCCATAAATCTTGTGTTTTGGGCCCCTGGAAGCATGAGAATCACTTTAAACATGCTAATTTTAGCTCTAACACTGATGATCCACCTACAAATGTGAACTGACGTTCAAAAATAAAACATTTGAAAACGGACCATTTTCCACATTTCTGAAGCATGACGTAATGGGGGGGTGTTATCTCTTTTGTCGAAAATCAGCCGTTTTTGCTCGAACATTAAATGCCTCCAAATGGTATTTAATTAACTTCCCGACCCCCTGGAAGCATGAAAATCACTTTAAACATGCTAATTTTAGCTCTAACACTGATGATCCACCTACAAATGTGAACTGACGTTCAAAAATAAAACATTTGAAAACGGACCATTTTCCACATTTCTGAAGCATGACGTAATGGGGGGGTGTTATCTCTTTTGTCGAAAATCAGCAGTTTTTGCTCGAACATTAAATGCCTCCAAATGGTATTTAATTAACTTCCCGGGGTGAAGAAACCCTTTTTGAGAACTCAGAGTGAGTAAATTGGCCATTTTCATGCACTTTTAACCATTCCATAAATCTTGTGTTTTGGGCCCCTGGAAGCATGAAAATCACTTTAAACATGCTAATTTTAGCTCTAACACTGATGATCCACCTACAAATGTGAACTGACGTTCAAAAATAAAACATTTGAAAACGGACCATTTTCCACATTTCTGAAGCATGACGTAATGGGGGGGTGTTATCTCTTTTGTCGAAAATCAGCCGTTTTTGCTCGAACATTAAATGCCTCCAAATGGTATTTATTTCACTTCCCGAGCCCCTGGAAGCATGAAAATCACTTTAAACATGCTAATTTTAGCTCTAACACTGATGATCCACCTACAAATGTGAACTGACGTTCAAAAATAAAACATTTGAAAACGGACCATTTTCCACATTTCTGAAGCATGACGTTTTGGGGGGGTGTTATCTCTTTTGTCGAAAATCAGCCGTTTTTGCTCGAACATTAAATGCCTCCAAATGGTATTTAATTAACTTCCCGGGGTGAAGAAACCCTTTTTGAGAACTCAGAGTGAGTAAATTGGCCATTTTCATGCACTTTTAACCATTCCATAAATCTTGTGTTTTGGGCCCCTGGAAGCATGAAAATCACTTTAAACATGCTAATTTTAGCTCTAACACTGATGATCCACCTACAAATGTGAACTGACGTTCAAAAATAAAACATTTGAAAACGGACCATTTTCCACATTTCTGAAGCATGACGTAATGGGGGGGTGTTATCTCTTTTGTCGAAAATCAGCCGTTTTTGCTCGAACATTAAATGCCTCCAAATGGTATTTAATTAACTTCCCGAGCCCCTGGAAGCATGAAAATCACTTTAAACATGCTAATTTTAGCTCTAACACTGATGATCCACCTACAAATGTGAACTGACGTTCAAAAATAAAACATTTGAAAACGGACCATTTTCCACATTTCTGAAGCATGACGTAATGGGGGGGTGTTATCTCTTTTGTCGAAAATCAGCCGTTTTTGCTCGAACATTAAATGCCTCCAAATGGTATTTATTTCACTTCCCGGGGTGAAGAAACCCTTTTTGAGAACTCAGAGTGAGTAAATTGGCCATTTTCATGCACTTTTAACCATTCCATAAATCTTGTGTTTTGGGCCCCTGGAAGCATGAAAATCACTTTAAACATGCTAATTTTAGCTCTAACACTGATGATCCACCTACAAATGTGAACTGACGTTCAAAAATAAAACATTTGAAAACGGACCATTTTCCACATTTCTGAAGCATGACGTAATGGGGGGGTGTTATCTCTTTTGTCGAAAATCAGCCGTTTTTGCTCGAACATTAAATGCCTCCAAATGGTATTTAATTAACTTCCCGAGCCCCTGGAAGCATGAAAATCACTTTAAACATGCTAATTTTAGCTCTAACACTGATGATCCACCTACAAATGTGAACTGACGTTCAAAAATAAAACATTTGAAAACGGACCATTTTCCACATTTCTGAAGCATGACGTAATGGGGGGGTGTTATCTCTTTTGTCGAAAATCAGCCGTTTTTGCTCGAACATTAAATGCCTCCAAATGGTATTTAATTAACTTCCCGGGGTGAAGAAACCCTTTTTGAGAACTCAGAGTGAGTAAATTGGCCATTTTCATGCACTTTTAACCATTCCATAAATCTTGTGTTTTGGGCCCCTGGAAGCATGAAAATCACTTTAAACATGCTAATTTTAGCTCTAACACTGATGATCCACCTACAAATGTGAACTGACGTTCAAAAATAAAACATTTGAAAACGGACCATTTTCCACATTTCTGAAGCATGACGTAATGGGGGGGTGTTATCTCTTTTGTCGAAAATCAGCCGTTTTTGCTCGAACATTAAATGCCTCCAAATGGTATTTAATTAACTTCCCGAGCCCCTGGAAGCATGAAAATCACTTTAAACATGCTAATTTTAGCTCTAACACTGATGATCCACCTACAAATGTGAACTGACGTTCAAAAATAAAACATTTGAAAACGGACCATTTTCCACATTTCTGAAGCATGACGTAATGGGGGGGTGTTATCTCTTTTGTCGAAAATCAGCCGTTTTTGCTCGAACATTAAATGCCTCCAAATGGTATTTAATTTACTTCCCGAGCCCCTGGAAGCATGAAAATCACTTTAAACATGCTAATTTTAGCTCTAACACTGATGATCCACCTACAAATGTGAACTGACGTTCAAAAAAAAAACATTTGAAAACGGACCATTTTCCACATTTCTGAAGCATGACGTAATGGGGGGGTGTTATCTCTTTTGTCGAAAATCAGCCGTTTTTGCTCGAACATTAAATGCCTCCAAATGGTATTTAATTAACTTCCCGAGCCCCTGGAAGCATGAAAATCACTTTAAACATGCTAATTTTAGCTCTAACACTGATGATCCACCTACAAATGTGAACTGACGTTCAAAAATAAAACATTTGAAAACGGACCATTTTCCACATTTCTGAAGCATGACGTAATGGGGGGGGTGTTATCTCTTTTGTCGAAAATCAGCCGTTTTTGCTCGAACATTAAATGCCTCCAAATGGTATTTAATTCACTTCCCGGGGTGAAGAAACCCTTTTTGAGAACTCAGAGTGAGTAAATTGGCCATTTTCATGCACTTTTAACCATTCCATAAATCTTGTGTTTTGGGCCCCTGGAAGCATGAAAATCACTTTAAACATGCTAATTTTAGCTCTAACACTGATGATCCACCTACAAATGTGAACTGACGTTCAAAAATAAAACATTTGAAAACGGACCATTTTCCACATTTCTGAAGCATGACGTAATGGGGGGGTGTTATCTCTTTTGTCGAAAATCAGCCGTTTTTGCTCGAACATTAAATGCCTCCAAATGGTATTTAATTAACTTCCCGAGCCCCTGGAAGCAAGAAAATCACTTTAAACATGCTAATTTTAGCTCTAACACTGATGATCCACCTACAAATGTGAACTGATGTTCAAAAATAAAACATTTGAAAACGGACCATTTTCCACATTTCTGAAGCATGACGTAATGGGGGGGTGTTATCTCTTTTGTCGAAAATCAGCCGTTTTTGCTCGAACATTAAATGCCTCCAAATGGTATTTAATTAACTTCCCGGGGTGAAGAAACCCTTTTTGAGAACTCAGAGTGAGTAAATTGGCCATTTTCATGCACTTTTAACCATTCCATAAATCTTGTGTTTTGGGCCCCTGGAAGCATGAAAATCACTTTAAACATGCTAATTTTAGCTCTAACACTGATGATCCACCTACAAATGTGAACTGACGTTCAAAAATAAAACATTTGAAAACGGACCATTTTCCACATTTCTGAAGCATGACGTAATGGGGGGGTGTTATCTCTTTTGTCGAAAATCAGCCGTTTTTGCTCGAACATTAAATGCCTCCAAATGGTATTTAATTAACTTCCCGGGGTGAAGAAACCCTTTTTGAGAACTCAGAGTGAGTAAATTGGCCATTTTCATGCACTTTTAACCATTCCATAAATCTTGTGTTTTGGGCCCCTGGAAGCATGAAAATCACTTTAAACATGCTAATTTTAGCTCTAACACTGATGATCCACCTACAAATGTGAACTGACGTTCAAAAATAAAACATTTGAAAACGGACCATTTTCCACATTTCTGAAGCATGACGTAATGGGGGGGTGTTATCTCTTTTGTTGAAAATCAGCCGTTCTTGCTCGAACATTAAATGCCTCCAAATGGTATTTAATTAACTTCCCGAGCCCCTGGAAGCATGAAAATCACTTTAAACATGCTAATTTTAGCTCTAACACTGATGATCCACCTACAAATGTGAACTGACGTTCAAAAATAAAAACATTTGAAAACGGACCATTTTCCACATTTCTGAAGCATGACGTAATGGGGGGGTGTTATCTCTTTTGTCGAAAATCAGCCGTTTTTGCTCGAACATTAAATGCCTCCAAATGGTATTTAATTAACTTCCCGGGTGAAGAAACCCTTTTTGAGAACTCAGAGTGAGTAAATTGGCCATTTTCATGCACTTTTAACCATTCCATAAATCTTGTGTTTTGGGCCCCTGGAAGCATGAAAATCACTTTAAACATGCTAATTTTAGCTCTAACACTGATGATCCACCTACAAATGTGAACTGACGTTCAAAAATAAAACATTTGAAAACGGACCATTTTCCACATTTCTGAAGCATGACGTAATGGGGGGGTGTTATCTCTTTTGTCGAAAATCAGCCGTTTTTGCTCGAACATTAAATGCCTCCAAATGGTATTTAATTAACTTCCCGAGCCCCTGGAAGCATGAAAATCACTTTAAACATGCTAATTTTAGCTCTAACACTGATGATCCACCTACAAATGTGAACTGACGTTCAAAAATAAAACATTTGAAAACGGACCATTTTCCACATTTCTGAAGCATGACGTAATGGGGGGGTGTTATCTCTTTTGTCGAAAATCA
This sequence comes from Lissotriton vulgaris, assembly GCF_964263255.1. Classification (NCBI taxonomy): domain Eukaryota; kingdom Metazoa; phylum Chordata; class Amphibia; order Caudata; family Salamandridae; genus Lissotriton; species Lissotriton vulgaris. Next base: position 108,914 of record NW_028250756.1, read on the forward strand.
GCCGTTTTTGCTCGAACATTAAATGCCTCCAAATGGTATTTAATTAACTTCCCGAGCCCCTGGAAGCATGAAAATCACTTTAAACATGCTAATTTTAGCTCTAACACTGATGATCCACCTACAAATGTGAACTGACGTTCAAAAATAAAACATTTGAAAACGGACCATTTTCCACATTTCTGAAGCATGACGTAATGGGGGGGTGTTATCTCTTTTGTCGAAAATCAGCCGTTTTTGCTCGAACATTAAATGCCTCCAAATGGTATTTAATTAACTTCCCGAGCCCCTGGAAGCATGAAAATCACTTTAAACATGCTAATTTTAGCTCTAACACTGATGATCCACCTACAAATGTGAACTGACGTTCAAAAATAAAACATTTGAAAACGGACCATTTTCCACATTTCTGAAGCATGACGTAATGGGGGGGGGTGTTATCTCTTTTGTCGAAAATCAGCCGTTTTTGCTCGAACATTAAATGCCTCCAAATGGTATTTAATTCACTTCCCGGGGTGAAGAAACCCTTTTTGAGAACTCAGAGTGAGTAAATTGGCCATTTTCATGCACTTTTAACCATTCCATAAATCTTGTGTTTTGGGCCCCTGGAAGCATGAAAATCACTTTAAACATGCTAATTTTAGCTCTAACACTGATGATCCACCTACAAATGTGAACTGACGTTCAAAAATAAAACATTTGAAAACGGACCATTTTCCACATTTCTGAAGCATGACGTAATGGGGGGGTGTTATCTCTTTTGTCGAAAATCAGCCGTTTTTGCTCGAACATTAAATGCCTCCAAATGGTATTTAATTAACTTCCCGAGCCCCTGGAAGCAAGAAAATCACTTTAAACATGCTAATTTTAGCTCTAACACTGATGATCCACCTACAAATGTGAACTGACGTTCAAAAATAAAACATTTGAAAACGGACCATTTTCCACATTTCTGAAGCATGACGTAATGGGGGGGTGTTATCTCTTTTGTCGAAAATCAGCCGTTTTTGCTCGAACATTAAATGCCTCCAAATGGTATTTAATTAACTTCCCGGGGTGAAGAAACCCTTTTTGAGAACTCAGAGTGAGTAAATTGGCCATTTTCATGCACTTTTAACCATTCCATAAATCTTGTGTTTTGGGCCCCTGGAAGCATGAAAATCACTTTAAACATGCTAATTTTAGCTCTAACACTGATGATCCACCTACAAATGTGAACTGACGTTCAAAAATAAAACATTTGAAAACGGACCATTTTCCACATTTCTGAAGCATGACGTAATGGGGGGGTGTTATCTCTTTTGTCGAAAATCAGCCGTTTTTGCTCGAACATTAAATGCCTCCAAATGGTATTTAATTAACTTCCCGGGGTGAAGAAACCCTTTTTGAGAACTCAGAGTGAGTAAATTGGCCATTTTCATGCACTTTTAACCATTCCATAAATCTTGTGTTTTGGGCCCCTGGAAGCATGAAAATCACTTTAAACATGCTAATTTTAGCTCTAACACTGATGATCCACCTACAAATGTGAACTGACGTTCAAAAATAAAACATTTGAAAACGGACCATTTTCCACATTTCTGAAGCATGACGTAATGGGGGGGTGTTATCTCTTTTGTCGAAAATCAGCCGTTTTTGCTCGAACATTAAATGCCTCCAAATGGTATTTAATTAACTTCCCGAGCCCCTGGAAGCATGAAAATCACTTTAAACATGCTAATTTTAGCTCTAACACTGATGATCCACCTACAAATGTGAACTGACGTTCAAAAATAAAACATTTGAAAACGGACCATTTTCCACATTTCTGAAGCATGACGTAATGGGGGGGTGTTATCTCTTTTGTCGAAAATCAGCCGTTTTTGCTCGAACATTAAATGCCTCCAAATGGTATTTAATTAACTTCCCGGGGTGAAGAAACCCTTTTTGAGAACTCAGAGTGAGTAAATTGGCCATTTTCATGCACTTTTAACCATTCCATAAATCTTGTGTTTTGGGCCCCTGGAAGCATGAAAATCACTTTAAACATGCTAATTTTAGCTCTAACACTGATGATCCACCTACAAATGTGAACTGACGTTCAAAAATAAAACATTTGAAAAAAGACCATTTTCCACATTTCTGAAGCATGACGTAATGGGGGGGTGTTATCTCTTTTGTCGAAAATCAGCCGTTTTTGCTCGAACATTAAATGCCTCCAAATGGTATTTAATTAACTTCCCGAGCCCCTGGAAGCATGAAAATCACTTTAAACATGCTAATTTTAGCTCTAACACTGATGATCAACCTACAAATGTGAACTGACGTTCAAAAATAAAACATTTGAAAACGGACCATTTTCCACATTTCTGAAGCATGACGTAATGGGGGGGTGTTATCTCTTTTGTCGAAAATCAGCCGTTTTTGCTCGAACATTAAATGCCTCCAAATGGTATTTAATTAACTTCCCGGGGTGAAGAAACCCTTTTTGAGAACTCAGAGTGAGTAAATTGGCCATTTTCATGCACTTTTAACCATTCCATAAATCTTGTGTTTTGGGCCCCTGGAAGCATGAAAATCACTTTAAACATGCTAATTTTAGCTCTAACACTGATGATTCACCTACAAATGTGAACTGACGTTCAAAAATAAAACATTTGAAAACGGACCATTTTCCACATTTCTGAAGCATGACGTAATGGGGGGGTGTTATCTCTTTTGTCGAAAATCAGCCGTTTTTGCTCGAACATTAAATGCCTCCAAATGGTATTTAATTAACTTCCCGAGCCCCTGGAAGCATGAAAATCACTTTAAACATGCTAATTTTAGCTCTAACACTGATGATCCACCTACAAATGTGAACTGACGTTCAAAAATAAAACATTTGAAAACGGACCATTTTCCACATTTCTGAAGCATGACGTAATGGGGGGGTGTTATCTCTTTTGTCGAAAATCAGCCGTTTTTGCTCGAACATTAAATGCCTCCAAATGGTATTTAATTAACTTCCCGGGGTGAAGAAACCCTTTTTGAGAACTCAGAGTGAGTAAATTGGCCATTTTCATGCACTTTTAACCATTCCATAAATCTTGTGTTTTGGGCCCCTGGAAGCATGAAAATCACTTTAAACATGCTAATTTTAGCTCTAACACTGATGATCCACCTACAAATGTGAACTGACGTTCAAAAATAAAACATTTGAAAACGGACCATTTTCCACATTTCTGAAGCATGACGTAATGGGGGGGTGTTATCTCTTTTGTCGAAAATCAGCCGTTTTTGCTCGAACATTAAATGCCTCCAAATGGTATTTAATTAACTTCCCGAGCCCCTGGAAGCATGAAAATCACTTTAAACATGCTAATTTTACCTCTAACACTGATGATCCACCTACAAATGTGAACTGACGTTCAAAAATAAAACATTTGAAAACGGACCATTTTCCACATTTCTGAAGCATGACGTAATGGGGGGGTGTTATCTCTTTTGTCGAAAATCAGCCGTTTTTGCTCGAACATTAAATGCCTCCAAATGGTATTTATTTCACTTCCCGGGGTGAAGAAACCCTTTTTGAGAACTCAGAGTGAGTAAATTGGCCATTTTCATGCACTTTTAACCATTCCATAAATCTTGTGTTTTGGGCCCCTGGAAGCATGAAAATCACTTTAAACATGCTAATTTTAGCTCTAACACTGATGATCCACCTACAAATGTGAACTGACGTTCAAAAATAAAACATTTGAAAACGGACCATTTTCCACATTTCTGAAGCATGACGTAATGGGGGGGTGTTATCTCTTTTGTCGAAAATCAGCTGTTTTTGCTCGAACATTAAATGCCTCCAAATGGTATTTAATTAACTTCCCGAGCCCCTGGAAGCATGAAAATCACTTTAAACATGCTAATTTTAGCTCTAACACTGATGATCCACCTACAAATGTGAACTGACGTTCAAAAATAAAACATTTGAAAACGGACCATTTTCCACATTTCTGAAGCATGACGTAATGGGGGGGTGTTATCTCTTTTGTCGAAAATCAGCCGTTTTTGCTCGAACATTAAATGCCTCCAAATGGTATTTATTTCACTTCCCGAGCCCCTGGAAGCATGAAAATCACTTTAAACATGCTAATTTTAGCTCTAACACTGATGATCCACCTACAAATGTGAACTGACGTTCAAAAATAAAACATTTGAAAACGGACCATTTTCCACATTTCTGAAGCATGACGTAATGGGGGGGTGTTATCTCTTTTGTCGAAAATCAGCCGTTTTTGCTTGAACATTAAATGCCTCTAAATGGTATTTAATTAACTTCCCGAGCCCCTGGAAGCATGAAAATCACTTTAAACATGCTAATTTTAGCTCTAACACTGATGATCCACCTACAAATGTGAACTGACGTTCAAAAATAAAACATTTGAAAACGGACCATTTTCCACATTTCTGAAGCATGACGTAATGGGGGGTGTTATCTCTTTTGTCGAAAATCAGCCGTTTTTGCTCGAATATTAAATGCCTCCAAATGGTATTTAATTAACTTCCCGAGCCCCTGGAAGCATGAAAATCACTTTAAACATGCTAATTTTAGCTCTAACACTGATGATCCACCTACAAATGTGAACTGACGTTCAAAAATAAAACATTTGAAAACGGACCATTTTCCACATTTCTGAAGCATGACGTAATGGGGGGGTGTTATCTCTTTTGTCGAAAATCAGCCATTTTTGCTCGAACATTAAATGCCTCCAAATGGTATTTATTTCACTTCCCGGGGTGAAGAAACCCTTTTTGAGAACTCAGAGTGAGTAAATTGGCCATTTTCATGCACTTTTAACCATTCCATAAATCTTGTGTTTTGGGCCCCTGGAAGCATGAAAATCACTTTAAACATGCTAATTTTAGCTCTAACACTGATGATCCACCTACAAATGTGAACTGACGTTCAAAAATAAAACATTTGAAAACGGACCATTTTCCACATTTCTGAAGCATGACGTAATGGGGGGGTGTTATCTCTTTTGTCGAAAATCAGCCGTTTTTGCTCGAACATTAAATGCCTCCAAATGGTATTTAATTAACTTCCCGAGCCCCTGGAAGCATGAAAATCACTTTAAACATGCTAATTTTAGCTCTAACACTGATGATCCACCTACAAATGTGAACTGACGTTCAAAAATAAAACATTTGAAAACAGACCATTTTCCACATTTCTGAAGCATGACGTAATGGGGGGGTGTTATCTCTTTTGTCGAAAATCAGCCGTTTTTGCTAGAACATTAAATGCCTCCAAATGGTATTTAATTAACTTCCCGGGGTGAAGAAACCCTTTTTGAGAACTCAGAGTGAGTAAATTGGCCATTTTCATGCACTTTTAACCATTCCATAAATCTTGTGTTTTGGGCCCCTGGAAGCATGAAAATCACTTTAAACATGCTAATTTTAGCTCTAACACTGATGATCCACCTACAAATGTGAACTGACGTTCAAAAATAAAACATTTGAAAACGGACCATTTTCCACATTTCTGAAGCATGACGTAATGGGGGGGTGTTATCTCTTTTGTCGAAAATCAGCCGTTTTTGCTCGAACATTAAATGCCTCCAAATGGTATTTAATTAACTTCCCGAGCCCCTGGAAGCATGAAAATCACTTTAAACATGCTAATTTTAGCTCTAACACTGATGATCCACCTACAAATGTGAACTGACGTTCAAAAATAAAACATTTGAAAACGGACCATTTTCCACATTTCTGAAGCATGACGTAATGGGGGGGTGTTATCTCTTTTGTCGAAAATCAGCTGTTTTTGCTCGAACATTAAATGCCTCCAAATGGTATTTAATTAACTTCCCGAGCCCCTGGAAGCATGAAAATCACTTTAAACATGCTAATTTTAGCTCTAACACTGATGATCCACCTACAAATGTGAACTGACGTTCAAAAATAAAACATTTGAAAACGGACCATTTTCCACATTTCTGAAGCATGACGTAATGGGGGGGTGTTATCTCTTTTGTCGAAAATCAGCCGTTTTTGCTCGAACATTAAATGCCTCCAAATGGTATTTATTTCACTTCCCGGGGTGAAGAAACCCTTTTTGAGAACTCAGAGTGAGTAAATTGGCCATTTTCATGCACTTTTAACCATTCCATAAATCTTGTGTTTTGGGCCCCTGGAAGCATGAAAATCACTTTAAACATGCTAATTTTAGCTCTAACACTGATGATCCACCTACAAATGTGAACTGACGTTCAAATATAAAACATTTGAAAACGGACCATTTTCCACATTTCTGAAGCATGACGTAATGGGGGGGTGTTATCTCTTTTGTCGAAAATCAGCCGTGTTTGCTCGAACATTAAATGCCTCCAAATGGTATTTAATTAACTTCCCGAGCCCCTGGAAGCATGAAAATCACTTTAAACATGCTAATTTTAGCTCTAACACTGATGATCCACCTACAAATGTGAACTGACGTTCAAAAATAAAACATTTGAAAACGGACCATTTTCCACATTTCTGAAGCATGACGTAATGGGGGGGTGTTATCTCTTTTGTCGAAAATCAGCCGTTTTTGCTCGAACATTAAATGCCTCCAAATGGTATTTAATTAACTTCCCGGGGTGAAGAAACCCTTTTTGAGAACTCAGAGTGAGTAAATTGGCCATTTTCATGCACTTTTAACCATTCCATAAATCTTGTGTTTTGGGCCCCTGGAAGCATGAAAATCACTTTAAACATGCTAATTTTAGCTCTAACACTGATGATCCACCTACAAATGTGAACTGACGTTCAAAAATAAAACATTTGAAAACGGACCATTTTCCACATTTCTGAAGCATGACGTAATGGGGGGGTGTTATCTCTTTTGTCGAAAATCAGCCGTTTTTGCTCGAACATTAAATGCCTCCAAATGGTATTTAATTAACTTCCCGAGCCCCTGGAAGCATGAAAATCACTTTAAACATGCTAATTTTAGCTCTAACACTGATGATCCACCTACAAATGTGAACTGACGTTCAAAAATAAAACATTTGAAAACGGACCATTTTCCACATTTCTGAAGCATGACGTAATGGGGGGGTGTTATCTCTTTTGTCGAAAATCAGCCGTTTTTGCTCGAACATTAAATGCCTCCAAATGGTATTTAATTAACTTCCCGAGCCCCTGGAAGCATGAAAATCACTTTAAACATGCTAATTTTAGCTCTAACACTGATGATCCACCTACAAATGTGAACTGACGTTCAAAAAAAAAACATTTGAAAACGGACCATTTTCCACATTTCTGAAGCATGACGTAATGGGGGGGTGTTATCTCTTTTGTCGAAAATCAGCCGTTTTTGCTCGAACATTAAATGCCTCCAAATGGTATTTAATTAACTTCCCGAGCCCCTGGAAGCATGAAAATCACTTTAAACATGCTAATTTTAGCTCTAACACTGATGATCCACCTACAAATGTGAACTGACGTTCAAAAATAAAACATTTGAAAACGGACCATTTTCCACATTTCTGAAGCATGACGTAATGGGGGGGGTGTTATCTCTTTTGTCGAAAATCAGCCGTTTTTGCTCGAACATTAAATGCCTCCAAATGGTATTTAATTCACTTCCCGGGGTGAAGAAACCCTTTTTGAGAACTCAGAGTGAGTAAATTGGCCATTTTCATGCACTTTTAACCATTCCATAAATCTTGTGTTTTGGGCCCCTGGAAGCATGAAAATCACTTTAAACATGCTAATTTTAGCTCTAACACTGATGATCCACCTACAAATGTGAACTGACGTTCAAAAATAAAACATTTGAAAACGGACCATTTTCCACATTTCTGAAGCATGACGTAATGGGGGGGTGTTATCTCTTTTGTCGAAAATCAGCCGTTTTTGCTCGAACATTAAATGCCTCCAAATGGTATTTAATTAACTTCCCGAGCCCCTGGAAGCAAGAAAATCACTTTAAACATGCTAATTTTAGCTCTATCACTGATGATCCACCTACAAATGTGAACTGACGTTCAAAAATAAAACATTTGAAAACGGACCATTTTCCACATTTCTGAAGCATGACGTAATGGGGGGGTGTTATCTCTTTTGTCGAAAATCAGCCGTTTTTGCTCGAACATTAAATGCCTCCAAATGGTATTTAATTAACTTCCCGGGGTGAAGAAACCCTTTTTGAGAACTCAGAGTGAGTAAATTGGCCATTTTCATGCACTTTTAACCATTCCATAAATCTTGTGTTTTGGGCCCCTGGAAGCATGAAAATCACTTTAAACATGCTAATTTTAGCTCTAACACTGATGATCCACCTACAAATGTGAACTGACGTTCAAAAATAAAACATTTGAAAACGGACCATTTTCCACATTTCTGAAGCATGACGTAATGGGGGGGTGTTATCTCTTTTGTCGAAAATCAGCCGTTTTTGCTCGAACATTAAATGCCTCCAAATGGTATTTAATTAACTTCCCGGGGTGAAGAAACCCTTTTTGAGAACTCAGAGTGAGTAAATTGGCCATTTTCATGCACTTTTAACCATTCCATAAATCTTGTGTTTTGGGCCCCTGGAAGCATGAAAATCACTTTAAACATGCTAATTTTAGCTCTAACACTGATGATCCACCTACAAATGTGAACTGACGTTCAAAAATAAAACATTTGAAAACGGACCATTTTCCACATTTCTGAAGCATGACGTAATGGGGGGGTGTTATCTCTTTTGTTGAAAATCAGCCGTTCTTGCTCGAACATTAAATGCCTCCAAATGGTATTTAATTAACTTCCCGAGCCCCTGGAAGCATGAAAATCACTTTAAACATGCTAATTTTAGCTCTAACACTGATGATCCACCTACAAATGTGAACTGACGTTCAAAAATAAAACATTTGAAAACGGACCATTTTCCACATTTCTGAAGCATGACGTAATGGGGGGGTGTTATCTCTTTTGTCGAAAATCAGCCGTTTTTGCTCGAACATTAAATGCCTCCAAATGGTATTTAATTAACTTCCCGGGGTGAAGAAACCCTTTTTGAGAACTCAGAGTGAGTAAATTGGCCATTTTCATGCACTTTTAACCATTCCATAAATCTTGTGTTTTGGGCCCCTGGAAGCATGAAAATCACTTTAAACATGCTAATTTTAGCTCTAACACTGATGATCCACCTACAAATGTGAACTGACGTTCAAAAATAAAACATTTGAAAACGGACCATTTTCCACATTTCTGAAGCATGACGTAATGGGGGGGTGTTATCTCTTTTGTCGAAAATCAGCCGTTTTTGCTCGAACATTAAATGCCTCCAAATGGTATTTAATTAACTTCCCGAGCCCCTGGAAGCATGAAAATCACTTTAAACATGCTAATTTTAGCTCTAACACTGATGATCCACCTACAAATGTGAACTGACGTTCAAAAATAAAACATTTGAAAACGGACCATTTTCCACATTTCTGAAGCATGACGTAATGGGGGGGTGTTATCTCTTTTGTCGAAAATCAGCCGTTTTTGCTCGAACATTAAATGCCTCCAAATGGTATTTAATTAACTTCCCGGGGTGAAGAAACCCTTTTTGAGAACTCAGAGTGAGTAAATTGGCCATTTTCATGCACTTTTAACCATTCCATAAATCTTGTGTTTTGGGCCCCTGGAAGCATGAAAATCACTTTAAACATGCTAATTTTAGCTCTAACACTGATGATCCACCTACAAATGTGAACTGACGTTCAAAAATAAAACATTTGAAAACGGACCATTTTCCACATTTCTGAAGCATGACGTAATGGGGGGGTGTTATCTCTTTTGTCGAAAATCAGCCGTTTTTGCTCGAACATTAAATGCCTCCAAATGGTATTTAATTAACTTCCCGAGCCCCTGGAAGCATGAAAATCACTTTAAACATGCTAATTTTAGCTCTAACACTGATGATCCACCTACAAATGTGAACTGACGTTCAAAAATAAAACATTTGAAAACGGACCATTTTCCACATTTCTGAAGCATGACGTAATGGGGGGGTGTTATCTCTTTTGTCGAAAATCAGCCGTTTTTGCTCGAACATTAAATGCCTCCAAATGGTATTTAATTAACTTCCCGAGCCCCTGGAAGCATGAAAATCACTTTAAACATGCTAATTTTATCTCTAACACTGATGATCCACCTACAAATGTGAACTGACGTTCAAAAATAAAACATTTGAAAACGGACCATTTTCCACATTTCTGAAGCATGACGTAATGGGGGGGTGTTATCTCTTTTGTCGAAAATCAGCCGTTTTTGCTCGAACATTAAATGCCTCCAAATGGTATTTAATTAACTTCCCGAGCCCCTGGAAGCATGAAAATCACTTTAAACATGCTAATTTTAGCTCTAACACTGATGATCCACCTACAAATGTGAACTGACGTTCAAAAATAAAACATTTGAAAACGGACCATTTTCCACATTTCTGAAGCATGACGTAATGGGGGGGGGTGTTATCTCTTTTGTCGAAAATCAGCCGTTTTTGCTCGAACATTAAATGCCTCCAAATGGTATTTAATTCACTTCCCGGGGTGAAGAAACCCTTTTTGAGAACTCAGAGTGAGTAAATTGGCCATTTTCATGCACTTTTAACCATTCCATAAATCTTGTGTTTTGGGCCCCTGGAAGCATGAAAATCACTTTAAACATGCTAATTTTAGCTCTAACACTGATGATCCACCTACAAATGTGAACTGACGTTCAAAAATAAAACATTTGAAAACGGACCATTTTCCACATTTCTGAAGCATGACGTAATGGGGGGGTGTTATCTCTTTTGTCGAAAATCAGCCGTTTTTGCTCGAACATTAAATGCCTCCAAATGGTATTTAATTAACTTCCCGAGCCCCTGGAAGCAAGAAAATCACTTTAAACATGCTAATTTTAGCTCTAACACTGATGATCCACCTACAAATGTGAACTGACGTTCAAAAATAAAACATTTGAAAACGGACCATTTTCCACATTTCTGAAGCATGACGTAATGGGGGGGTGTTATCTCTTTTGTCGAAAATCAGCCGTTTTTGCTCGAACATTAAATGCCTCCAAATGGTATTTAATTAACTTCCCGGGGTGAAGAAACCCTTTTTGAGAACTCAGAGTGAGTAAATTGGCCATTTTCATGCACTTTTAACCATTCCATAAATCTTGTGTTTTGGGCCCCTGGAAGCATGAAAATCACTTTAAACATGCTAATTTTAGCTCTAACACTGATGATCCACCTACAAATGTGAACTGACGTTCAAAAATAAAACATTTGAAAACGGACCATTTTCCACATTTCTGAAGCATGACGTAATGGGGGGGTGTTATCTCTTTTGTCGAAAATCAGCCGTTTTTGCTCGAACATTAAATGCCTCCAAATGGTATTTAATTAACTTCCCGGGGTGAAGAAACCCTTTTTGAGAACTCAGAGTGAGTAAATTGGCCATTTTCATGCACTTTTAACCATTCCATAAATCTTGTGTTTTGGGCCCCTGGAAGCATGAAAATCACTTTAAACATGCTAATTTTAGCTCTAACACTGATGATCCACCTACAAATGTGAACTGACGTTCAAAAATAAAACATTTGAAAACGGACCATTTTCCACATTTCTGAAGCATGACGTAATGGGGGGGTGTTATCTCTTTTGTCGAAAATCAGCCGTTTTTGCTCGAACATTAAATGCCTCCAAATGGTATTTAATTAACTTCCCGAGCCCCTGGAAGCATGAAAATCACTTTAAACATGCTAATTTTAGCTCTAACACTGATGATCCACCTACAAATGTGAACTGACGTTCAAAAATAAAACATTTGAAAACGGACCATTTTCCACATTTCTGAAGCATGACGTAATGGGGGGGTGTTATCTCTTTTGTCGAAAATCAGCCGTTTTTGCTCGAACATTAAATGCCTCCAAATGGTATTTAATTAACTTCCCGGGGTGAAGAAACCCTTTTTGAGAACTCAGAGTGAGTAAATTGGCCATTTTCATGCACTTTTAACCATTCCATAAATCTTGTGTTTTGGGCCCCTGGAAGCATGAAAATCACTTTAAACATGCTAATTTTAGCTCTAACACTGATGATCCACCTACAAATGTGAACTGACGTTCAAAAATAAAACATTTGAAAAAAGACCATTTTCCACATTTCTGAAGCATGACGTAATGGGGGGGTGTTATCTCTTTTGTCGAAAATCAGCCGTTTTTGCTCGAACATTAAATGCCTCCAAATGGTATTTAATTAACTTCCCGAGCCCCTGGAAGCATGAAAATCACTTTAAACATGCTAATTTTAGCTCTAACACTGATGATCCACCTACAAATGTGAACTGACGTTCAAAAATAAAACATTTGAAAACGGACCATTTTCCACATTTCTGAAGCATGACGTAATGGGGGGGTGTTATCTCTTTTGTCGAAAATCAGCCGTTTTTGCTCGAACATTAAATGCCTCCAAATGGTATTTAATTAACTTCCCGGGGTGAAGAAACCCTTTTTGAGAACTCAGAGTGAGTAAATTGGCCATTTTCATGCACTTTTAACCATTCCATAAATCTTGTGTTTTGGGCCCCTGGAAGCATGAAAATCACTTTAAACATGCTAATTTTAGCTCTAACACTGATGATTCACCTACAAATGTGAACTGACGTTCAAAAATAAAACATTTGAAAACGGACCATTTTCCACATTTCTGAAGCATGACGTAATGGGGGGGTGTTATCTCTTTTGTCGAAAATCAGCCGTTTTTGCTCGAACATTAAATGCCTCCAAATGGTATTTAATTAACTTCCCGAGCCCCTGGAAGCATGAAAATCACTTTAAACATGCTAATTTTAGCTCTAACACTGATGATCCACCTACAAATGTGAACTGACGTTCAAAAATAAAACATTTGAAAACGGACCATTTTCCACATTTCTGAAGCATGACGTAATGGGGGGGTGTTATCTCTTTTGTCGAAAATCAGCCGTTTTTGCTCAAACATTAAATGCCTCCAAATGGTATTTAATTAACTTCCCGAGCCCCTGGAAGCAAGAAAATCACTTTAAACATGCTAATTTTAGCTCTAACACTGATGATCCACCTACAAATGTGAACTGACGTTCAAAAATAAAACATTTGAAAACGGACCATTTTCCACATTTCTGAAGCATGACGTAATGGGGGGGTGTTATCTCTTTTGTCGAAAATCAGCCGTTTTTGCTCGAACATTAAATGCCTCCAAATGGTATTTAATTAACTTCCCGGGGTGAAGAAACCCTTTTTGAGAACTCAGAGTGAGTAAATTGGCCATTTTCATGCACTTTTAACCATTCCATAAATCTTGTGTTTTGGGCCCCTGGAAGCATGAAAATCACTTTAAACATGCTAATTTTAGCTCTAACACTGATGATCCACCTACAAATGTGAACTGACGTTCAAAAATAAAACATTTGAAAACGGACCATTTTCCACATTTCTGAAGCATGACGTAATGGGGGGGTGTTATCTCTTTTGTCGAAAATCAGCCGTTTTTGCTCGAACATTAAATGCCTCCAAATGGTATTTAATTAACTTCCCGGGGTGAAGAAACCCTTTTTGAGAACTCAGAGTGAGTAAATTGGCCATTTTCATGCACTTTTAACCATTCCATAAATCTTGTGTTTTGGGCCCCTGGAAGCATGAAAATCACTTTAAACATGCTAATTTTAGCTCTAACACTGATGATCCACCTACAAATGTGAACTGACGTTCAAAAATAAAACATTTGAAAACGGACCATTTTCCACATTTCTGAAGCATGACGTAATGGGGGGGTGTTATCTCTTTTGTCGAAAATCAGCCGTTTTTGCTCGAACATTAAATGCCTCCAAATGGTATTTAATTAACTTCCCGAGCCCCTGGAAGCATGAAAATCACTTTAAACATGCTAATTTTAGCTCTAACACTGATGATCCACCTACAAATGTGAACTGACGTTCAAAAATAAAACATTTGAAAACGGACCATTTTCCACATTTCTGAAGCATGACGTAATGGGGGGGTGTTATCTCTTTTGTCGAAAATCAGCCGTTTTTGCTCGAACATTAAATGCCTCCAAATGGTATTTAATTAACTTCCCGGGGTGAAGAAACCCTTTTTGAGAACTCAGAGTGAGTAAATTGGCCATTTTCATGCACTTTTAACCATTCCATAAATCTTGTGTTTTGGGCCCCTGGAAGCATGAAAATCACTTTAAACATGCTAATTTTAGCTCTAACACTGATGATCCACCTACAAATGTGAACTGACGTTCAAAAATAAAACATTTGAAAAAAGACCATTTTCCACATTTCTGAAGCATGACGTAATGGGGGGGTGTTATCTCTTTTGTCGAAAATCAGCCGTTTTTGCTCGAACATTAAATGCCTCCAAATGGTATTTAATTAACTTCCCGAGCCCCTGGAAGCATGAAAATCACTTTAAACATGCTAATTTTAGCTCTAACACTGATGATCCACCTACAAATGTGAACTGACGTTCAAAAATAAAACATTTGAAAACGGACCATTTTCCACATTTCTGAAGCATGACGTAATGGGGGGGTGTTATCTCTTTTGTCGAAAATCAGCCGTTTTTGCTCGAACATTAAATGCCTCCAAATGGTATTTAATTAACTTCCCGGGGTGAAGAAACCCTTTTTGAGAACTCAGAGTGAGTAAATTGGCCATTTTCATGCACTTTTAACCATTCCATAAATCTTGTGTTTTGGGCCCCTGGAAGCATGAAAATCACTTTAAACATGCTAATTTTAGCTCTAACACTGATGATTCACCTACAAATGTGAACTGACGTTCAAAAATAAAACATTTGAAAACGGACCATTTTCCACATTTCTGAAGCATGACGTAATGGGGGGGTGTTATCTCTTTTGTCGAAAATCAGCCGTTTTTGCTCGAACATTAAATGCCTCCAAATGGTATTTAATTAACTTCCCGAGCCCCTGGAAGCATGAAAATCACTTTAAACATGCTAATTTTAGCTCTAACACTGATGATCCACCTACAAATGTGAACTGACGTTCAAAAATAAAACATTTGAAAACGGACCATTTTCCACATTTCTGAAGCATGACGTAATGGGGGGGTGTTATCTCTTTTGTCGAAAATCAGCCGTTTTTGCTCGAACATTAAATGCCTCCAAATGGTATTTAATTAACTTCCCGGGGTGAAGAAACCCTTTTTGAGAACTCAGAGTGAGTAAATTGGCCATTTTCATGCACTTTTAACCATTCCATAAATCTTGTGTTTTGGGCCCCTGGAAGCATGAAAATCACTTTAAACATGCTAATTTTAGCTCTAACACTGATGATCCACCTACAAATGTGAACTGACGTTCAAAAATAAAACATTTGAAAACGGACCATTTTCCACATTTCTGAAGCATGACGTAATGGGGGGGTGTTATCTCTTTTGTCGAAAATCAGCCGTTTTTGCTCGAACATTAAATGCCTCCAAATGGTATTTAATTAACTTCCCGAGCCCCTGGAAGCATGAAAATCACTTTAAACATGCTAATTTTAGCTCTAACACTGATGATCCACCTACAAATGTGAACTGACGTTCAAAAATAAAACATTTGGAAACGGACCATTTTCCACATTTCTGAAGCATGACGTAATGGGGGGGTGTTATCTCTTTTGTCGAAAATCAGCCGTTTTTGCTCGAACATTAAATACCTCCAAATGGTATTTAATTAACTTCCCGAGCCCCTGGAAGCATGAAAATCACTTTAAACATGCTAATTTTAGCTCTAACACTGATGATCCACCTACAAATGTGAACTGACGTTCAAAAATAAAACATTTGAAAACGGACCATTTTCCACATTTCTGAAGCATGACGTAATGGGGGGGGTGTTATCTCTTTTGTCGAAAATCAGCCGTTTTTGCTCGAACATTAAATGCCTCCAAATGGTATTTAATGTACTTCCCGAGCCCCTGGAAGCATGAAAATCACTTTAAACATGCTAATTTTAGCTCTAACACTGATGATCCACCTACAAATGTGAACTGACGTTCAAAAATAAAACATTTGAAAACGGACCATTTTCCACATTTCTGAAGCATGACGTAATGGGGGGGTGTTATCTCTTTTGTCGAAAATCAGCCGTTTTTGCTCGAACATTAAATGCCTCCAAATGGTATTTAATTAACTTCCCGGGGTGAAGAAACCCTTTTTGAGAACTCAGAGTGAGTAAATTGGCCATTTTCATGCACTTTTAACCATTCCATAAATCTTGTGTTTTGGGCCCCTGGAAGCATGAAAATCCCTTTAAACATGCTAATTTTAGCTCTAACACTGATGATCCACCTACAAATGTGAACTGACGTTCAAAAATAAAACATTTGAAAACGGACCATTTTCCACATTTCTGAAGCATGACGTAATGGGGGGGTGTTATCTCTTTTGTCGAAAATCAGCCGTTTTTGCTCGAACATTAAATGCCTCCAAATGGTATTTAATTAACTTCCCGAGCCCCTGGAAGCATGAAAATCACTTTAAACATGCTAATTTTAGCTCTAACACTGATGATCCACCTACAAATGTGAACTGACGTTCAAAAATAAAACATTTGAAAACGGACCATTTTCCACATTTCTGAAGCATGACGTAATGGGGGGGTGTTATCTCTTTTGTCGAAAATCAGCCGTTTTTGCTCGAACATTAAATGCCTCCAAATGGTATTTAATTAACTTCCCGGGGTGAAGAAACCCTTTTTGAGAACTCAGAGTGAGTAAATTGGCCATTTTCATGCACTTTTAACCATTCCATAAATCTTGTGTTTTGGGACCCTGGAAGCATGAAAATCACTTTAAACATGCTAATTTTAGCTCTAACACTGATGATCCACCTACAAATGTGAACTGACGTTCAAAAATAAAACATTTGAAAACGGACCATTTTCCACATTTCTGAAGCATGACGTAATGGGGGGGTGTTATCTCTTTTGTCGAAAATCAGCCGTTTTTGCTCGAACATTAAATGCCTCCAAATGGTATTTAATTAACTTCCTGAGCCCCTGGAAGCATGAAAATCACTTTAAACATGCTAATTTTAGCTCTAACACTGATGATCCACCTACAAATGTGAACTGACGTTCAAAAATAAAACATTTGAAAACGGACCATTTTCCACATTTCTGAAGCATGACGTAATGGGGGGGTGTTATCTCTTTTGTCGAAAATCAGCCGTTTTTGCTCGAACATTAAATGCCTCCAAATGGTATTTATTTCACTTCCCGGGGTGAAGAAACCCTTTTTGAGAACTCAGAGTGAGTAAATTGGCCATTTTCATGCACTTTTAACCATTCCATAAATCTTGTGTTTTGGGCCCCTGGAAGCATGAAAATCACTTTAAACATGCTAATTTTAGCTCTAACACTGATGATCCACCTACAAATGTGAACTGACGTTCAAAAATAAAACATTTGAAAACAGACCATTTTCCACATTTCTGAAGCATGACGTAATGGGGGGGTGTTATCTCTTTTGTCGAAAATCAGCCGTTTTTGCTCGAACATTAAATGCCTCCAAATGGTATTTAATTAACTTCCCGGGGTGAAGAAACCCTTTTTGAGAACTCAGAGTGAGTAAATTGGCCATTTTCATGCACTTTTAACCATTCCATAAATCTTGTGTTTTGGGCCCCTGGAAGCATGAAAATCACTTTAAACATGCTAATTTTAGCTATAACACTGATGATCCACCTACAAATGTGAACTGACGTTCAAAAATAAAACATTTGAAAACGGACCATTTTCCACATTTCTGAAGCATGACGTAATGGGGGGGTGTTATCTCTTTTGTCGAAAATCAGCCGTTTTTGCTTGAACATTAAATGCCTCCAAATGGTATTTAATTAACTTCCTGAGCCCCTGGAAGCATGAAAATCACTTTAAACATGCTAATTTTAGCTCTAACACTGATGATCCACCTACAAATGTGAACTGACGTTCAAAAATAAAACATTTGAAAAAGGACCATTTTCCACATTTCTGAAGCATGAAGTAATGGGGGGGTGTTATCTCTTTTGTCAAAAATCAGCCGTTTTTTCTCGAACATTAAATGCCTCCAAATGGTATTTAATTAACTTCCCGGGGTGAAGAAACCCTTTTTGAGAACTCAGAGTGAGTAAATTGTCCATTTTCATGCACTTTTAACCATTCCATAAATCTTGTGTTTTGGGCCCCTGGAAGCATGAAAATCACTTTAAACATGCTAATTTTAGCTCTAACACTGATGATCCACCTACAAATGTGAACTGACGTTCAAAAATAAAACATTTGAAAACGGACCATTTTCCACATTTCTGAAGCATGACGTAATGGGGGGGTGTTATCTCTTTTGTCGAAAATCAGCCGTTTTTGCTCGAACATTAAATGCCTCCAAATGGTATTTAATTAACTTCCCGAGCCCCTGGAAGCATGAAAATCACTTCAAACATGCTAATTTTAGCTCTAACACTGATGATCCACCTACAAATGTGAACTGACGTTCAAAAATAAAACATTTGAAAACGGACCATTTTCCACATTTCTGAAGCATGACGTAATGGGGGGGTGTTATCTCGTTTGTCGAAAATCAGCCGTTTTTGCTCGAACATCAAATGCCTCCAAATGGTATTTAATTAACTTCCCGGGGTGAAGAAACCCTTTTTGAGAACTCAGAGTGAGTAAATTGGCCATTTTCATGCACTTTTAACCATTCCATAAATCTTATGTTTTGGGCCCCTGAAAGCATGAAAATCACTTTAAACATGCTAATTTTAGCTCTAACACTGATGATCCACCTACAAATGTGAACTGACGTTCAAAAATAAAACATTTGAAAACGGACCATTTTCCACATTTCTGAAGCATGACGTAATGGGGGGGTGTTATCTCTTTTGTCGAAAATCAGCCGTTTTTGCTCGAACATTAAATGCCTCCAAATGGTATTTATTTCACTTCCCGGGGTGAAGAAACCCTTTTTGAGAACTCAGAGTGAGTAAATTGGCCATTTTCATGCACTTTTAACCATTCCATAAATCTTGTGTTTTGGGCCCCTGGAAGCATGAAAATCACTTTAAACATGCTAATTTTAGCTCTAACACTGATGATCCACCTACAAATGTGAACTGACGTTCAAAAATAAAACATTTGAAAACGGACCATTTTCCACATTTCTGAAGCATGACGTAATGGGGGGGTGTTATCTCTTTTGTCGAAAATCAGCTGTTTTTGCTCGAACATTAAATGCCTCCAAATGGTATTTAATTAACTTCCCGAGCCCCTGGAAGCATGAAAATCACTTTAAACATGCTAATTTTAGCTCTAACACTGATGATCCACCTACAAATGTGAACTGACGTTCAAAAATAAAACATTTGAAAACGGACCATTTTCCACATTTCTGAAGCATGACGTAATGGGGGGGTGTTATCTCTTTTGTCGAAAATCAGCCGTTTTTGCTCGAACATTAAATGCCTCCAAATGGTATTTATTTCACTTCCCGGGGTGAAGAAACCCTTTTTGAGAACTCAGAGTGAGTAAATTGGCCATTTTCATGCACTTTTAACCATTCCATAAATCTTGTGTTTTGGGCCCCTGGAAGCATGAAAATCACTTTAAACATGCTAATTTTAGCTCTAACACTGATGATCCACCTACAAATGTGAACTGACGTTCAAAAATAAAACATTTGAAAACGGACCATTTTCCACATTTCTGAAGCATGACGTAATGGGGGGGTGTTATCTCTTTTGTCGAAAATCAGCCGTTTTTGCTCGAACATTAAATGCCTCCAAATGGTATTTAATTAACTTCCCGAGCCCCTGGAAGCATGAAAATCACTTTAAACATGCTAATTTTAGCTCTAACACTGATGATCCACCTACAAATGTGAACTGACGTTCAAAAATAAAACATTTGAAAACGGACCATTTTCCACATTTCTGAAGCATGACGTAATGGGGGGGTGTTATCTCTTTTGTCGAAAATCAGCCGTTTTTGCTCGAACATTAAATGCCTCCAAATGGTATTTAATTAACTTCCCGAGCCCCTGGAAGCATGAAAATCACTTTAAACATGCTAATTTTAGCTCTAACACTGATGATCCACCTACAAATGTGAACTGACGTTCAAAAATAAAACATTTGAAAACGGACCATTTTCCACATTTCTGAAGCATGACGTAATGGGGGGGTGTTATCTCTTTTGTCGAAAATCAGCCGTTTTTGCTCGAACATTAAATGCCTCCAAATGGTATTTAATTAACTTCCCGAGCCCCTGGAAGCATGAAAATCACTTTAAACATGCTAATTTTAGCTCTAACACTGATGATCCACCTACAAATGTGAACTGACGTTCAAAAATAAAACATTTGAAAACGGACCATTTTCCACATTTCTGAAGCATGACGTAATAGGGGGGTGTTATCTCTTTTGTCGAAAATCAGCCGTTTTTGCTCGAACATTAAATGCCTCCAAATGGTATTTAATTAACTTCCCGAGCCCCTGGAAGCATGAAAATCACTTTAAACATGCTAATTTTAGCTCTAACACTGATGATCCACCTACAAATGTGAACTGACGTTCAAAAAAAAAACATTTGAAAACGGACCATTTTCCACATTTCTGAAGCATGACGTAATGGGGGGGTGTTATCTCTTTTGTCGAAAATCAGCCGTTTTTGCTCGAACATTAAATGCCTCCAAATGGTATTTAATTAACTTCCCGAGCCCCTGGAAGCATGAAAATCACTTTAAACATGCTAATTTTAGCTCTAACACTGATGATCCACCTACAAATGTGAACTGACGTTCAAAAATAAAACATTTGAAAACGGACCATTTTCCACATTTCTGAAGCATGACGTAATGGGGGGGGTGTTATCTCTTTTGTCGAAAATCAGCCGTTTTTGCTCGAACATTAAATGCCTCCAAATGGTATTTAATTCACTTCCCGGGGTGAAGAAACCCTTTTTGAGAACTCAGAGTGAGTAAATTGGCCATTTTCATGCACTTTTAACCATTCCATAAATCTTGTGTTTTGGGCCCCTGGAAGCATGAAAATCACTTTAAACATGCTAATTTTAGCTCTAACACTGATGATCCACCTACAAATGTGAACTGACGTTCAAAAATAAAACATTTGAAAACGGACCATTTTCCACATTTCTGAAGCATGACGTAATGGGGGGGTGTTATCTCTTTTGTCGAAAATCAGCCGTTTTTGCTCGAACATTAAATGCCTCCAAATGGTATTTAATTAACTTCCCGAGCCCCTGGAAGCAAGAAAATCACTTTAAACATGCTAATTTTAGCTCTAACACTGATGATCCACCTACAAATGTGAACTGACGTTCAAAAATAAAACATTTGAAAACGGACCATTTTCCACATTTCTGAAGCATGACGTAATGGGGGGGTGTTATCTCTTTTGTCGAAAATCAGCCGTTTTTGCTCGAACATTAAATGCCTCCAAATGGTATTTAATTAACTTCCCGGGGTGAAGAAACCCTTTTTGAGAACTCAGAGTGAGTAAATTGGCCATTTTTATGCACTTTTAACCATTCCATAAATCTTGTGTTTTGGGCCCCTGGAAGCATGAAAATCACTTTAAACATGCTAATTTTAGCTCTAACACTGATGATCCACCTACAAATGTGAACTGACGTTCAAAAATAAAACATTTGAAAACGGACCATTTTCCACATTTCTGAAGCATGACGTAATGGGGGGGTGTTATCTCTTTTGTCGAAAATCAGCCGTTTTTGCTCGAACATTAAATGCCTCCAAATGGTATTTAATTAACTTCCCGGGGTGAAGAAACCCTTTTTGAGAACTCAGAGTGAGTAAATTGGCCATTTTCATGCACTTTTAACCATTCCATAAATCTTGTGTTTTGGGCCCCTGGAAGCATGAAAATCACTTTAAACATGCTAATTTTAGCTCTAACACTGATGATCCACCTACAAATGTGAACTGACGTTCAAAAATAAAACATTTGAAAACGGACCATTTTCCACATTTCTGAAGCATGACGTAATGGGGGGGTGTTATCTCTTTTGTTGAAAATCAGCCGTTCTTGCTCGAACATTAAATGCCTCCAAATGGTATTTAATTAACTTCCCGAGCCCCTGGAAGCATGAAAATCACTTTAAACATGCTAATTTTAGCTCTAACACTGATGATCCACCTACAAATGTGAACTGACGTTCAAAAATAAAACATTTGAAAACGGACCATTTTCCACATTTCTGAAGCATGACGTAATGGGGGGGTGTTATCTCTTTTGTCGAAAATCAGCCGTTTTTGCTCGAACATTAAATGCCTCCAAATGGTATTTAATTAACTTCCCGGGGTGAAGAAACCCTTTTTGAGAACTCAGAGTGAGTAAATTGGCCATTTTCATGCACTTTTAACCATTCCATAAATCTTGTGTTTTGGGCCCCTGGAAGCATGAAAATCACTTTAAACATGCTAATTTTAGCTCTAACACTGATGATCCACCTACAAATGTGAACTGACGTTCAAAAATAAAACATTTGAAAACGGACCATTTTCCACATTTCTGAAGCATGACGTAATGGGGGGGTGTTATCTCTTTTGTCGAAAATCAGCCGTTTTTGCTCGAACATTAAATGCCTCCAAATGGTATTTAATTAACTTCCCGAGCCCCTGGAAGCATGAAAATCACTTTAAACATGCTAATTTTAGCTCTAACACTGATGATCCACCTACAAATGTGAACTGACGTTCAAAAATAAAACATTTGAAAACGGACCATTTTCCACATTTCTGAAGCATGACGTAATGGGGGGGTGTTATCTCTTTTGTCGAAAATCAGCCGTTTTTGCTCGAACATTAAATGCCTCCAAATGGTATTTAATTAACTTCCCGGGGTGAAGAAACCCTTTTTGAGAACTCAGAGTGAGTAAATTGGCCATTTTCATGCACTTTTAACCATTCCATAAATCTTGTGTTTTGGGCCCCTGGAAGCATGAAAATCACTTTAAACATGCTAATTTTAGCTCTAACACTGATGATCCACCAACAAATGTGAACTGACGTTCAAAAATAAAACATTTGAAAACAGACCATTTTCCACATTTCTGAAGCATGACGTAATGGGGGGGTGTTATCTCTTTTGTCGAAAATCAGCCGTTTTTGCTCGAACATTAAATGCCTCCAAATGGTATTTAATTAACTTCCCGAGCCCCTGGAAGCATGAAAATCACTTTAAACATGCTAATTTTAGCTCTAACACTGATGATCCACCTACAAATGTGAACTGACGTTCAAAAATAAAACATTTGAAAATGGACCATTTTCCACATTTCTGAAGCATGACGTAATGGGGGGGTGTTATCTCTTTTGTCGAAAATCAGCCGTTTTTGCTCGAACATTAAATGCCTCCAAATGGTATTTAATTAACTTCCCGAGCCCCTGGAAGCATGAAAATCACTTTAAACATGCTAATTTTAGCTCTAACACTGATGATCCACCTACAAATGTGAACTGACGTTCAAAAATAAAACATTTGAAAACGGACCATTTTCCACATTTCTGAAGCATGACGTAATGGGGGGGTGTTATCTCTTTTGTCGAAAATCAGCCGTTTTTGCTCGAACATTAAATGCCTCCAAATGGTATTTAATTAACTTCCCGAGCCCCTGGAAGCATGAAAATCACTTTAAACATGCTAATTTTAGCTCTAACACTGATGATCCACCTACAAATGTGAACTGACGTTCAAAAATAAAACATTTGAAAACGGACCATTTTCCACATTTCTGAAGCATGACGTAATGGGGGGGTGTTATCTCTTTTGTCGAAAATCAGCCGTTTTTGCTCGAACATTAAATGCCTCCAAATGGTATTTAATTAACTTCCCGGGGTGAAGAAACCCTTTTTGAGAACTCAGAGTGAGTAAATTGGCCATTTTCATGCACTTTTAACCATTCCATAAATCTTGTGTTTTGGGCCCCTGGAAGCATGAAAATCACTTTAAACATGCTAATTTTAGCTCTAACACTGATGATCCACCTACAAATGTGAACTGACGTTCAAAAATAAAACATTTGAAAACGGACCATTTTCCACATTTCTGAAGCATGACGTAATGGGGGGGTGTTATCTCTTTTGTCGAAAATCAGCCGTTTTTGCTCGAACATTAAATGCCTCCAAATGGTATTTAATTAACTTCCCGGGGTGAAGAAACCCTTTTTGAGAACTCAGAGTGAGTAAATTGGCCATTTTCATGCACTTTTAACCATTCCATAAATCTTGTGTTTTGGGCCCCTGGAAGCATGAAAATCACTTTAAACATGCTAATTTTAGCTCTAACACTGATGATCCACCTACAAATGTGAACTGACGTTCAAAAATAAAACATTTGAAAACGGACCATTTTCCACATTTCTGAAGCATGACGTAATGGGGGGGTGTTATCTCTTTTGTCGAAAATCAGCCGTTTTTGCTCGAACATTAAATGCCTCCAAATGGTATTTAATTAACTTCCCGAGCCCCTGGAAGCATGAAAATCACTTTAAACATGCTAATTTTAGCTCTAACACTGATGATCCACCAACAAATGTGAACTGACGTTCAAAAATAAAACATTTGAAAACGGACCATTTTCCACATTTCTGAAGCATGACGTAATGGGGGGGTGTTATCTCTTTTGTCGAAAATCAGCCGTTTTTGCTCGAACATTAAATGCCTCCAAATGGTATTTAATTAACTTCCCGAGCCCCTGGAAGCATGAAAATCACTTTAAACATGCTAATTTTAGCTCTAACACTGATGATCCACCTACAAATGTGAACTGACGTTCAAAAATAAAACATTTGAAAACGGACCATTTTCCACATTTCTGAAGCATGACGTAATGGGGGGGTGTTATCTCTTTTGTCGAAAATCAGCCGTTTTTGCTCGAACATTAAATGCCTCCAAATGGTATTTAATTAACTTCCCGAGCCCCTGGAAGCATGAAAATCACTTTAAACATGCTAATTTTAGCTCTAACACTGATGATCCACCTACAAATGTGAACTGACGTTCAAAAATAAAACATTTGAAAACGGACCATTTTCCACATTTCTGAAGCATGACGTAATGGGGGGGTGTTATCTCTTTTGTCGAAAATCAGCCGTTTTTGCTCGAACATTAAATGCCTCCAAATGGTATTTAATTAACTTCCCGAGCCCCTGGAAGCATGAAAATCACTTTAAACATGCTAATTTTAGCTCTAACACTGATGATCCACCTACAAATGTGAACTGACGTTCAAAAATAAAACATTTGAAAACGGACCATTTTCCACATTTCTGAAGCATGACGTAATGGGGGGGGGTGTTATCTCTTTTGTCGAAAATCAGCCGTTTTTGCTCGAACATTAAATGCCTCCAAATGGTATTTAATTCACTTCCCGGGGTGAAGAAACCCTTTTTGAGAACTCAGAGTGAGTAAATTGGCCATTTTCATGCACTTTTAACCATTCCATAAATCTTGTGTTTTGGGCCCCTGGAAGCATGAAAATCACTTTAAACATGCTAATTTTAGCTCTAACACTGATGATCCACCTACAAATGTGAACTGACGTTCAAAAATAAAACATTTGAAAACGGACCATTTTCCACATTTCTGAAGCATGACGTAATGGGGGGGTGTTATCTCTTTTGTCGAAAATCAGCCGTTTTTGCTCGAACATTAAATGCCTCCAAATGGTATTTAATTAACTTCCCGAGCCCCTGGAAGCAAGAAAATCACTTTAAACATGCTAATTTTAGCTCTAACACTGATGATCCACCTACAAATGTGAACTGACGTTCAAAAATAAAACATTTGAAAACGGACCATTTTCCACATTTCTGAAGCATGACGTAATGGGGGGGTGTTATCTCTTTTGTCGAAAATCAGCCGTTTTTGCTCGAACATTAAATGCCTCCAAATGGTATTTAATTAACTTCCCGGGGTGAAGAAACCCTTTTTGAGAACTCAGAGTGAGTAAATTGGCCATTTTCATGCACTTTTAACCATTCCATAAATCTTGTGTTTTGGGCCCCTGGAAGCATGAAAATCACTTTAAACATGCTAATTTTAGCTCTAACACTGATGATCCACCTACAAATGTGAACTGACGTTCAAAAATAAAACATTTGAAAACGGACCATTTTCCACATTTCTGAAGCATGACGTAATGGGGGGGTGTTATCTCTTTTGTCGAAAATCAGCCGTTTTTGCTCGAACATTAAATGCCTCCAAATGGTATTTAATTAACTTCCCGGGGTGAAGAAACCCTTTTTGAGAACTCAGAGTGAGTAAATTGGCCATTTTCATGCACTTTTAACCATTCCATAAATCTTGTGTTTTGGGCCCCTGGAAGCATGAAAATCACTTTAAACATGCTAATTTTAGCTCTAACACTGATGATCCACCTACAAATGTGAACTGACGTTCAAAAATAAAACATTTGAAAACGGACCATTTTCCACATTTCTGAAGCATGACGTAATGGGGGGGTGTTATCTCTTTTGTCGAAAATCAGCCGTTTTTGCTCGAACATTAAATGCCTCCAAATGGTATTTAATTAACTTCCCGAGCCCCTGGAAGCATGAAAATCACTTTAAACATGCTAATTTTAGCTCTAACACTGATGATCCACCTACAAATGTGAACTGACGTTCAAAAATAAAACATTTGAAAACGGACCATTTTCCACATTTCTGAAGCATGACGTAATGGGGGGGTGTTATCTCTTTTGTCGAAAATCAGCCGTTTTTGCTCGAACATTAAATGCCTCCAAATGGTATTTAATTAACTTCCCGGGGTGAAGAAACCCTTTTTGAGAACTCAGAGTGAGTAAATTGGCCATTTTCATGCACTTTTAACCATTCCATAAATCTTGTGTTTTGGGCCCCTGGAAGCATGAAAATCACTTTAAACATGCTAATTTTAGCTCTAACACTGATGATCCACCTACAAATGTGAACTGACGTTCAAAAATAAAACATTTGAAAAAAGACCATTTTCCACATTTCTGAAGCATGACGTAATGGGGGGGTGTTATCTCTTTTGTCGAAAATCAGCCGTTTTTGCTCGAACATTAAATGCCTCCAAATGGTATTTAATTAACTTCCCGAGCCCCTGGAAGCATGAAAATCACTTTAAACATGCTAATTTTAGCTCTAACACTGATGATCCACCTACAAATGTGAACTGACGTTCAAAAATAAAACATTTGAAAACGGACCATTTTCCACATTTCTGAAGCATGACGTAATGGGGGGGTGTTATCTCTTTTGTCGAAAATCAGCCGTTTTTGCTCGAACATTAAATGCCTCCAAATGGTATTTAATTAACTTCCCGGGGTGAAGAAACCCTTTTTGAGAACTCAGAGTGAGTAAATTGGCCATTTTCATGCACTTTTAACCATTCCATAAATCTTGTGTTTTGGGCCCCTGGAAGCATGAAAATCACTTTAAACATGCTAATTTTAGCTCTAACACTGATGATTCACCTACAAATGTGAACTGACGTTCAAAAATAAAACATTTGAAAACGGACCATTTTCCACATTTCTGAAGCATGACGTAATGGGGGGGTGTTATCTCTTTTGTCGAAAATCAGCCGTTTTTGCTCAAACATTAAATGCCTCCAAATGGTATTTAATTAACTTCCCGAGCCCCTGGAAGCATGAAAATCACTTTAAACATGCTAATTTTAGCTCTAACACTGATGATCCACCTACAAATGTGAACTGACGTTCAAAAATAAAACATTTGAAAACGGACCATTTTCCACATTTCTGAAGCATGACGTAATGGGGGGGTGTTATCTCTTTTGTCGAAAATCAGCCGTTTTTGCTCGAACATTAAATGCCTCCAAATGGTATTTAATTAACTTCCCGGGGTGAAGAAACCCTTTTTGAGAACTCAGAGTGAGTAAATTGGCCATTTTCATGCACTTTTAACCATTCCATAAATCTTGTGTTTTGGGCCCCTGGAAGCATGAAAATCACTTTAAACATGCTAATTTTAGCTCTAACACTGATGATCCACCTACAAATGTGAACTGACGTTCAAAAATAAAACATTTGAAAACGGACCATTTTCCACATTTCTGAAGCATGACGTAATGGGGGGGTGTTATCTCTTTTGTCGAAAATCAGCCGTTTTTGCTCGAACATTAAATGCCTCCAAATGGTATTTAATTAACTTCCCGAGCCCCTGGAAGCATGAAAATCACTTTAAACATGCTAATTTTAGCTCTAACACTGATGATCCACCTACAAATGTGAACTGACGTTCAAAAAAAAAACATTTGAAAACGGACCATTTTCCACATTTCTGAAGCATGACGTAATGGGGGGGTGTTATCTCTTTTGTCGAAAATCAGCCGTTTTTGCTCGAACATTAAATGCCTCCAAATGGTATTTAATTAACTTCCCGAGCCCCTGGAAGCATGAAAATCACTTTAAACATGCTAATTTTAGCTCTAACACTGATGATCCACCTACAAATGTGAACTGACGTTCAAAAATAAAACATTTGAAAACGGACCATTTTCCACATTTCTGAAGCATGACGTAATGGGGGGGGTGTTATCTCTTTTGTCGAAAATCAGCCGTTTTTGCTCGAACATTAAATGCCTCCAAATGGTATTTAATTCACTTCCTGGGGTGAAGAAACCCTTTTTGAGAACTCAGAGTGAGTAAATTGGCCATTTTCATGCACTTTTAACCATTCCATAAATCTTGTGTTTTGGGCCCCTGGAAGCATGAAAATCACTTTAAACATGCTAATTTTAGCTCTAACACTGATGATCCACCTACAAATGTGAACTGACGTTCAAAAATAAAACATTTGAAAACGGACCATTTTCCACATTTCTGAAGCATGACGTAATGGGGGGGTGTTATCTCTTTTGTCGAAAATCAGCCGTTTTTGCTCGAACATTAAATGCCTCCAAATGGTATTTAATTAACTTCCCGAGCCCCTGGAAGCAAGAAAATCACTTTAAACATGCTAATTTTAGCTCTAACACTGATGATCCACCTACAAATGTGAACTGACGTTCAAAAATAAAACATTTGAAAACGGACCATTTTCCACATTTCTGAAGCATGACGTAATGGGGGGGTGTTATCTCTTTTGTCGAAAATCAGCCGTTTTTGCTCGAACATTAAATGCCTCCAAATGGTATTTAATTAACTTCCCGGGGTGAAGAATCCCTTTTTGAGAACTCAGAGTGAGTAAATTGGCCATTTTCATGCACTTTTAACCATTCCATAAATCTTGTGTTTTGGGCCCCTGGAAGCATGAAAATCACTTTAAACATGCTAATTTTAGCTCTAACACTGATGATCCACCTACAAATGTGAACTGACGTTCAAAAATAAAACATTTGAAAACGGACCATTTTCCACATTTCTGAAGCATGACGTAATGGGGGGGTGTTATCTCTTTTGTCGAAAATCAGCCGTTTTTGCTCGAACATTAAATGCCTCCAAATGGTATTTAATTAACTTCCCGGGGTGAAGAAACCCTTTTTGAGAACTCAGAGTGAGTAAATTGGCCATTTTCATGCACTTTTAACCATTCCATAAATCTTGTGTTTTGGGCCCCTGGAAGCATGAAAATCACTTTAAACATGCTAATTTTAGCTCTAACACTGATGATCCACCTACAAATGTGAACTGACGTTCAAAAATAAAACATTTGAAAACGGACCATTTTCCACATTTCTGAAGCATGACGTAATGGGGGGGTGTTATCTCTTTTGTTGAAAATCAGCCGTTCTTGCTCGAACATTAAATGCCTCCAAATGGTATTTAATTAACTTCCCGAGCCCCTGGAAGCATGAAAATCACTTTAAACATGCTAATTTTAGCTCTAACACTGATGATCCACCTACAAATGTGAACTGACGTTCAAAAATAAAACATTTGAAAACGGACCATTTTCCACATTTCTGAAGCATGACGTAATGGGGGGGTGTTATCTCTTTTGTCGAAAATCAGCCGTTTTTGCTCGAACATTAAATGCCTCCAAATGGTATTTAATTAACTTCCCGGGGTGAAGAAACCCTTTTTGAGAACTCAGAGTGAGTAAATTGGCCATTTTCATGCACTTTTAACCATTCCATAAATCTTGTGTTTTGGGCCCCTGGAAGCATGAAAATCACTTTAAACATGCTAATTTTAGCTCTAACACTGATGATCCACCTACAAATGTGAACTGACGTTCAAAAATAAAACATTTGAAAACGGACCATTTTCCACATTTCTGAAGCATGACGTAATGGGGGGGTGTTATCTCTTTTGTCGAAAATCAGCCGTTTTTGCTCGAACATTAAATGCCTCCAAATGGTATTTAATTAACTTCCCGAGCCCCTGGAAGCATGAAAATCACTTTAAACATGCTAATTTTAGCTCTAACACTGATGATCCACCTACAAATGTGAACTGACGTTCAAAAATAAAACATTTGAAAACGGACCATTTTCCACATTTCTGAAGCATGACGTAATGGGGGGGTGTTATCTCTTTTGTCGAAAATCAGCCGTTTTTGCTCGAACATTAAATGCCTCCAAATGGTATTTAATTAACTTCCCGGGGTGAAGAAACCCTTTTTGAGAACTCAGAGTGAGTAAATTGGCCATTTTCATGCACTTTTAACCATTCCATAAATCTTGTGTTTTGGGCCCCTGGAAGCATGAAAATCACTTTAAACATGCTAATTTTAGCTCTAACACTGATGATCCACCTACAAATGTGAACTGACGTTCAAAAATAAAACATTTGAAAACGGACCATTTTCCACATTTCTGAAGCATGACGTAATGGGGGGGTGTTATCTCTTTTGTCGAAAATCAGCCGTTTTTGCTCGAACATTAAATGCCTCCAAATGGTATTTAATTAACTTCCCGAGCCCCTGGAAGCATGAAAATCACTTTAAACATGCTAATTTTAGCTCTAACACTGATGATCCACCTACAAATGTGAACTGACGTTCAAAAATAAAACATTTGAAAACGGACCATTTTCCACATTTCTGAAGCATGACGTAATGGGGGGGTGTTATCTCTTTTGTCGAAAATCAGCCGTTTTTGCTCGAACATTAAATGCCTCCAAATGGTATTTAATTAACTTCCCGAGCCCCTGGAAGCATGAAAATCACTTTAAACATGCTAATTTTAGCTCTAACACTGATGATCCACCTACAAATGTGAACTGACGTTCAAAAATAAAACATTTGAAAACGGACCATTTTCCACATTTCTGAAGCATGACGTAATGGGGGGGTGTTATCTCTTTTGTCGAAAATCAGCCGTTTTTGCTCGAACATTAAATGCCTCCAAATGGTATTTAATTAACTTCCCGAGCCCCTGGAAGCATGAAAATCACTTTAAACATGCTAATTTTAGCTCTAACACTGATGATCCACCTA
Organism: Lissotriton vulgaris; assembly: GCF_964263255.1. Lineage (NCBI taxonomy): Eukaryota > Metazoa > Chordata > Amphibia > Caudata > Salamandridae > Lissotriton > Lissotriton vulgaris. Next base: position 140,354 of record NW_028250756.1, read on the forward strand.
CAAATGTGAACTGACGTTCAAAAATAAAACATTTGAAAACGGACCATTTTCCACATTTCTGAAGCATGACGTAATGGGGGGGGTGTTATCTCTTTTGTCGAAAATCAGCCGTTTTTGCTCGAACATTAAATGCCTCCAAATGGTATTTAATTCACTTCCCGGGGTGAAGAAACCCTTTTTGAGAACTCAGAGTGAGTAAATTGGCCATTTTCATGCACTTTTAACCATTCCATAAATCTTGTGTTTTGGGCCCCTGGAAGCATGAAAATCACTTTAAACATGCTAATTTTAGCTCTAACACTGATGATCCACCTACAAATGTGAACTGACGTTCAAAAATAAAACATTTGAAAACGGACCATTTTCCACATTTCTGAAGCATGACGTAATGGGGGGGTGTTATCTCTTTTGTCGAAAATCAGCCGTTTTTGCTCGAACATTAAATGCCTCCAAATGGTATTTAATTAACTTCCCGAGCCCCTGGAAGCAAGAAAATCACTTTAAACATGCTAATTTTAGCTCTAACACTGATGATCCACCTACAAATGTGAACTGACGTTCAAAAATAAAACATTTGAAAACGGACCATTTTCCACATTTCTGAAGCATGACGTAATGGGGGGGTGTTATCTCTTTTGTCGAAAATCAGCCGTTTTTGCTCGAACATTAAATGCCTCCAAATGGTATTTAATTAACTTCCCGGGGTGAAGAAACCCTTTTTGAGAACTCAGAGTGAGTAAATTGGCCATTTTCATGCACTTTTAACCATTCCATAAATCTTGTGTTTTGGGCCCCTGGAAGCATGAAAATCACTTTAAACATGCTAATTTTAGCTCTAACACTGATGATCCACCTACAAATGTGAACTGACGTTCAAAAATAAAACATTTGAAAACGGACCATTTTCCACATTTCTGAAGCATGACGTAATGGGGGGGTGTTATCTCTTTTGTCGAAAATCAGCCGTTTTTGCTCGAACATTAAATGCCTCCAAATGGTATTTAATTAACTTCCCGGGGTGAAGAAACCCTTTTTGAGAACTCAGAGTGAGTAAATTGGCCATTTTCATGCACTTTTAACCATTCCATAAATCTTGTGTTTTGGGCCCCTGGAAGCATGAAAATCACTTTAAACATGCTAATTTTAGCTCTAACACTGATGATCCACCTACAAATGTGAACTGACGTTCAAAAATAAAACATTTGAAAACGGACCATTTTCCACATTTCTGAAGCATGACGTAATGGGGGGGTGTTATCTCTTTTGTCGAAAATCAGCCGTTTTTGCTCGAACATTAAATGCCTCCAAATGGTATTTAATTAACTTCCCGAGCCCCTGGAAGCATGAAAATCACTTTAAACATGCTAATTTTAGCTCTAACACTGATGATCCACCTACAAATGTGAACTGACGTTCAAAAATAAAACATTTGAAAACGGACCATTTTCCACATTTCTGAAGCATGACGTAATGGGGGGGTGTTATCTCTTTTGTCGAAAATCAGCCGTTTTTGCTCGAACATTAAATGCCTCCAAATGGTATTTAATTAACTTCCCGGGGTGAAGAAACCCTTTTTGAGAACTCAGAGTGAGTAAATTGGCCATTTTCATGCACTTTTAACCATTCCATAAATCTTGTGTTTTGGGCCCCTGGAAGCATGAAAATCACTTTAAACATGCTAATTTTAGCTCTAACACTGATGATCCACCTACAAATGTGAACTGACGTTCAAAAATAAAACATTTGAAAAAAGACCATTTTCCACATTTCTGAAGCATGACGTAATGGGGGGGTGTTATCTCTTTTGTCGAAAATCAGCCGTTTTTGCTCGAACATTAAATGCCTCCAAATGGTATTTAATTAACTTCCCGAGCCCCTGGAAGCATGAAAATCACTTTAAACATGCTAATTTTAGCTCTAACACTGATGATCCACCTACAAATGTGAACTGACGTTCAAAAATAAAACATTTGAAAACGGACCATTTTCCACATTTCTGAAGCATGACGTAATGGGGGGGTGTTATCTCTTTTGTCGAAAATCAGCCGTTTTTGCTCGAACATTAAATGCCTCCAAATGGTATTTAATTAACTTCCCGGGGTGAAGAAACCCTTTTTGAGAACTCAGAGTGAGTAAATTGGCCATTTTCATGCACTTTTAACCATTCCATAAATCTTGTGTTTTGGGCCCCTGGAAGCATGAAAATCACTTTAAACATGCTAATTTTAGCTCTAACACTGATGATTCACCTACAAATGTGAACTGACGTTCAAAAATAAAACATTTGAAAACGGACCATTTTCCACATTTCTGAAGCATGACGTAATGGGGGGGTGTTATCTCTTTTGTCGAAAATCAGCCGTTTTTGCTCGAACATTAAATGCCTCCAAATGGTATTTAATTAACTTCCCGAGCCCCTGGAAGCATGAAAATCACTTTAAACATGCTAATTTTAGCTCTAACACTGATGATCCACCTACAAATGTGAACTGACGTTCAAAAATAAAACATTTGAAAACGGACCATTTTCCACATTTCTGAAGCATGACGTAATGGGGGGGTGTTATCTCTTTTGTCGAAAATCAGCCGTTTTTGCTCGAACATTAAATGCCTCCAAATGGTATTTAATTAACTTCCCGGGGTGAAGAAACCCTTTTTGAGAACTCAGAGTGAGTAAATTGGCCATTTTCATGCACTTTTAACCATTCCATAAATCTTGTGTTTTGGGCCCCTGGAAGCATGAAAATCACTTTAAACATGCTAATTTTAGCTCTAACACTGATGATCCACCTACAAATGTGAACTGACGTTCAAAAATAAAACATTTGGAAACGGACCATTTTCCACATTTCTGAAGCATGACGTAATGGGGGGGTGTTATCTCTTTTGTCGAAAATCAGCCGTTTTTGCTCGAACATTAAATACCTCCAAATGGTATTTAATTAACTTCCCGAGCCCCTGGAAGCATGAAAATCACTTTAAACATGCTAATTTTAGCTCTAACACTGATGATCCACCTACAAATGTGAACTGACGTTCAAAAATAAAACATTTGAAAACGGACCATTTTCCACATTTCTGAAGCATGACGTAATGGGGGGGTGTTATCTCTTTTGTCGAAAATCAGCCGTTTTTGCTCGAACATTAAATGCCTCCAAATGGTATTTAATTAACTTCCCGAGCCCCTGGAAGCATGAAAATCACTTTAAACATGCTAATTTTAGCTCTAACACTGATGATCCACCTACAAATGTGAACTGACGTTCAAAAATAAAACATTTGAAAACGGACCATTTTCCACATTTCTGAAGCATGACGTAATGGGGGGGTGTTATCTCTTTTGTCGAAAATCAGCCGTTTTTGCTCGAACATTAAATGCCTCCAAATGGTATTTAATTAACTTCCCGGGGTGAAGAAACCCTTTTTGAGAACTCAGAGTGAGTAAATTGGCCATTTTCATGCACTTTTAACCATTCCATAAATCTTGTGTTTTGGGCCCCTGGAAGCATGAAAATCCCTTTAAACATGCTAATTTTAGCTCTAACACTGATGATCCACCTACAAATGTGAACTGACGTTCAAAAATAAAACATTTGAAAACGGACCATTTTCCACATTTCTGAAGCATGACGTAATGGGGGGGTGTTATCTCTTTTGTCGAAAATCAGCCGTTTTTGCTCGAACATTAAATGCCTCCAAATGGTATTTAATTAACTTCCCGAGCCCCTGGAAGCATGAAAATCACTTTAAACATGCTAATTTTAGCTCTAACACTGATGATCCACCTACAAATGTGAACTGACGTTCAAAAATAAAACATTTGAAAACGGACCATTTTCCACATTTCTGAAGCATGACGTAATGGGGGGGTGTTATCTCTTTTGTCGAAAATCAGCCGTTTTTGCTCGAACATTAAATGCCTCCAAATGGTATTTAATTAACTTCCCGGGGTGAAGAAACCCTTTTTGAGAACTCAGAGTGAGTAAATTGGCCATTTTCATGCACTTTTAACCATTCCATAAATCTTGTGTTTTGGGACCCTGGAAGCATGAAAATCACTTTAAACATGCTAATTTTAGCTCTAACACTGATGATCCACCTACAAATGTGAACTGACGTTCAAAAATAAAACATTTGAAAACGGACCATTTTCCACATTTCTGAAGCATGACGTAATGGGGGGGTGTTATCTCTTTTGTCGAAAATCAGCCGTTTTTGCTCGAACATTAAATGCCTCCAAATGGTATTTAATTAACTTCCTGAGCCCCTGGAAGCATGAAAATCACTTTAAACATGCTAATTTTAGCTCTAACACTGATGATCCACCTACAAATGTGAACTGACGTTCAAAAATAAAACATTTGAAAACGGACCATTTTCCACATTTCTGAAGCATGACGTAATGGGGGGGTGTTATCTCTTTTGTCGAAAATCAGCCGTTTTTGCTCGAACATTAAATGCCTCCAAATGGTATTTATTTCACTTCCCGGGGTGAAGAAACCCTTTTTGAGAACTCAGAGTGAGTAAATTGGCCATTTTCATGCACTTTTAACCATTCCATAAATCTTGTGTTTTGGGCCCCTGGAAGCATGAAAATCACTTTAAACATGCTAATTTTAGCTCTAACACTGATGATCCACCTACAAATGTGAACTGACGTTCAAAAATAAAACATTTGAAAACAGACCATTTTCCACATTTCTGAAGCATGACGTAATGGGGGGGTGTTATCTCTTTTGTCGAAAATCAGCCGTTTTTGCTCGAACATTAAATGCCTCCAAATGGTATTTAATTAACTTCCCGGGGTGAAGAAACCCTTTTTGAGAACTCAGAGTGAGTAAATTGGCCATTTTCATGCACTTTTAACCATTCCATAAATCTTGTGTTTTGGGCCCCTGGAAGCATGAAAATCAATTTAAACATGCTAATTTTAGCTCTAACACTGATGATCCACCTACAAATGTGAACTGACGTTCAAAAATAAAACATTTGAAAACGGACCATTTTCCACATTTCTGAAGCATGACGTAATGGGGGGGTGTTATCTCTTTTGTCGAAAATCAGCCGTTTTTGCTCGAACATTAAATGCCTCCAAATGGTATTTAATTAACTTCCCGGGGTGAAGAAACCCTTTTTGAGAACTCAGAGTGAGTAAATTGGCCATTTTCATGCACTTTTAACCATTCCATAAATCTTGTGTTTTGGGCCCCTGGAAGCATGAAAATCACTTTAAACATGCTAATTTTAGCTCTAACACTGATGATCCACCTACAAATGTGAACTGACGTTCAAAAATAAAACATTTGAAAACGGACCATTTTCCACATTTCTGAAGCATGACGTAATGGGGGGGTGTTATCTCTTTTGTCGAAAATCAGCCGTTTTTGCTCGAACATTAAATGCCTCCAAATGGTATTTAATTAACTTCCCGAGCCCCTGGAAGCATGAAAATCACTTTAAACATGCTAATTTTAGCTCTAACACTGATGATCCACCTACAAATGTGAACTGACGTTCAAAAATAAAACATTTGAAAACGGACCATTTTCCACATTTCTGAAGCATGACGTAATGGGGGGGTGTTATCTCTTTTGTCGAAAATCAGCCGTTTTTGCTCGAACATTAAATGCCTCCAAATGGTATTTAATTAACTTCCCGGGGTGAAGAAACCCTTTTTGAGAACTCAGAGTGAGTAAATTGGCCATTTTCATGCACTTTTAACCATTCCATAAATCTTGTGTTTTGGGCCCCTGGAAGCATGAAAATCACTTTAAACATGCTAATTTTAGCTCTAACACTGATGATCCACCTACAAATGTGAACTGACGTTCAAAAATAAAACATTTGAAAAAAGACCATTTTCCACATTTCTGAAGCATGACGTAATGGGGGGGTGTTATCTCTTTTGTCGAAAATCAGCCGTTTTTGCTCGAACATTAAATGCCTCCAAATGGTATTTAATTAACTTCCCGAGCCCCTGGAAGCATGAAAATCACTTTAAACATGCTAATTTTAGCTCTAACACTGATGATCCACCTACCAATGTGAACTGACGTTCAAAAATAAAACATTTGAAAACGGACCATTTTCCACATTTCTGAAGCATGACGTAATGGGGGGGTGTTATCTCTTTTGTCGAAAATCAGCCGTTTTTGCTCGAACATTAAATGCCTCCAAATGGTATTTAATTAACTTCCCGGGGTGAAGAAACCCTTTTTGAGAACTCAGAGTGAGTAAATTGGCCATTTTCATGCACTTTTAACCATTCCATAAATCTTGTGTTTTGGGCCCCTGGAAGCATGAAAATCACTTTAAACATGCTAATTTTAGCTCTAACACTGATGATTCACCTACAAATGTGAACTGACGTTCAAAAATAAAACATTTGAAAACGGACCATTTTCCACATTTCTGAAGCATGACGTAATGGGGGGGTGTTATCTCTTTTGTCGAAAATCAGCCGTTTTTGCTCGAACATTAAATGCCTCCAAATGGTATTTAATTAACTTCCCGAGCCCCTGGAAGCATGAAAATCACTTTAAACATGCTAATTTTAGCTCTAACACTGATGATCCACCTACAAATGTGAACTGACGTTCAAAAATAAAACATTTGAAAACGGACCATTTTCCACATTTCTGAAGCATGACGTAATGGGGGGGTGTTATCTCTTTTGTCGAAAATCAGCCGTTTTTGCTCGAACATTAAATGCCTCCAAATGGTATTTAATTAACTTCCCGGGGTGAAGAAACCCTTTTTGAGAACTCAGAGTGAGTAAATTGGCCATTTTCATGCACTTTTAACCATTCCATAAATCTTGTGTTTTGGGCCCCTGGAAGCATGAAAATCACTTTAAACATGCTAATTTTAGCTCTAACACTGATGATCCACCTACAAATGTGAACTGACGTTCAAAAATAAAACATTTGGAAACGGACCATTTTCCACATTTCTGAAGCATGACGTAATGGGGGGGTGTTATCTCTTTTGTCGAAAATCAGCCGTTTTTGCTCGAACATTAAATACCTCCAAATGGTATTTAATTAACTTCCCGAGCCCCTGGAAGCATGAAAATCACTTTAAACATGCTAATTTTAGCTCTAACACTGATGATCCACCTACAAATGTGAACTGACGTTCAAAAATAAAACATTTGAAAACGGACCATTTTCCACATTTCTGAAGCATGACGTAATGGGGGGGTGTTATCTCTTTTGTCGAAAATCAGCCGTTTTTGCTCGAACATTAAATGCCTCCAAATGGTATTTAATTAACTTCCCGAGCCCCTGGAAGCATGAAAATCACTTTAAACATGCTAATTTTAGCTCTAACACTGATGATCCACCTACAAATGTGAACTGACGTTCAAAAATAAAACATTTGAAAACGGACCATTTTCCACATTTCTGAAGCATGACGTAATGGGGGGGGTGTTATCTCTTTTGTCGAAAATCAGCCGTTTTTGCTCGAACATTAAATGCCTCCAAATGGTATTTAATTAACTTCCCGGGGTGAAGAAACCCTTTTTGAGAACTCAGAGTGAGTAAATTGGCCATTTTCATGCACTTTTAACCATTCCATAAATCTTGTGTTTTGGGCCCCTGGAAGCATGAAAATCCCTTTAAACATGCTAATTTTAGCTCTAACACTGATGATCCACCTACAAATGTGAACTGACGTTCAAAAATAAAACATTTGAAAACGGACCATTTTCCACATTTCTGAAGCATGACGTAATGGGGGGGTGTTATCTCTTTTGTCGAAAATCAGCCGTTTTTGCTCGAACATTAAATGCCTCCAAATGGTATTTAATTAACTTCCCGAGCCCCTGGAAGCATGAAAATCACTTTAAACATGCTAATTTTAGCTCTAACACTGATGATCCACCTACAAATGTGAACTGACGTTCAAAAATAAAACATTTGAAAACGGACCATTTTCCACATTTCTGAAGCATGACGTAATGGGGGGGTGTTATCTCTTTTGTCGAAAATCAGCCGTTTTTGCTCGAACATTAAATGCCTCCAAATGGTATTTAATTAACTTCCCGGGGTGAAGAAACCCTTTTTGAGAACTCAGAGTGAGTAAATTGGCCATTTTCATGCACTTTTAACCATTCCATAAATCTTGTGTTTTGGGACCCTGGAAGCATGAAAATCACTTTAAACATGCTAATTTTAGCTCTAACACTGATGATCCACCTACAAATGTGAACTGACGTTCAAAAATAAAACATTTGAAAACGGACCATTTTCCACATTTCTGAAGCATGACGTAATGGGGGGGTGTTATCTCTTTTGTCGAAAATCAGCCGTTTTTGCTCGAACATTAAATGCCTCCAAATGGTATTTAATTAACTTCCTGAGCCCCTGGAAGCATGAAAATCACTTTAAACATGCTAATTTTAGCTCTAACACTGATGATCCACCTACAAATGTGAACTGACGTTCAAAAATAAAACATTTGAAAACGGACCATTTTCCACATTTCTGAAGCATGACGTAATGGGGGGGTGTTATCTCTTTTGTCGAAAATCAGCCGTTTTTGCTCGAACATTAAATGCCTCCAAATGGTATTTATTTCACTTCCCGGGGTGAAGAAACCCTTTTTGAGAACTCAGAGTGAGTAAATTGGCCATTTTCATGCACTTTTAACCATTCCATAAATCTTGTGTTTTGGGCCCCTGGAAGCATGAAAATCACTTTAAACATGCTAATTTTAGCTCTAACACTGATGATCCACCTACAAATGTGAACTGACGTTCAAAAATAAAACATTTGAAAACAGACCATTTTCCACATTTCTGAAGCATGACGTAATGGGGGGGTGTTATCTCTTTTGTCGAAAATCAGCCGTTTTTGCTCGAACATTAAATGCCTCCAAATGGTATTTAATTAACTTCCCGGGGTGAAGAAACCCTTTTTGAGAACTCAGAGTGAGTAAATTGGCCATTTTCATGCACTTTTAACCATTCCATAAATCTTGTGTTTTGGGCCCCTGGAAGCATGAAAATCACTTTAAACATGCTAATTTTAGCTATAACACTGATGATCCACCTACAAATGTGAACTGACGTTCAAAAATAAAACATTTGAAAACGGACCATTTTCCACATTTCTGAAGCATGACGTAATGGGGGGGTGTTATCTCTTTTGTCGAAAATCAGCCGTTTTTGCTCGAACATTAAATGCCTCCAAATGGTATTTAATTAACTTCCCGAGCCCCTGGAAGCATGAAAATCACTTTAAACATGCTAATTTTAGCTCTAACACTGATGATCCACCTACAAATGTGAACTGACGTTCAAAAATAAAACATTTGAAAACGGACCATTTTCCACATTTCTGAAGCATGACGTAATGGGGGGGTGTTATCTCTTTTGTCGAAAATCAGCCGTTTTTGCTCGAACATCAAATGCCTCCAAATGGTATTTAATTAACTTCCCGAGCCCCTGGAAGCATGAAAATCACTTTAAACATGCTAATTTTAGCTCTAACACTGATGATCCACCTACAAATGTGAACTGACGTTCAAAAATAAAACATTTGAAAACGGACCATTTTCCACATTTCTGAAGCATGACGTAATGGGGGGGTGTTATCTCTTTTGTCGAAAATCAGCCGTTTTTGCTCGAACATCAAATGCCTCCAAATGGTATTTAATTAACTTCCCGGGGTGAAGAAACCCTTTTTGAGAACTCAGAGTGAGTAAATTGGCCATTTTCATGCACTTTTAACCATTCCATAAATCTTATGTTTTGGGCCCCTGAAAGCATGAAAATCACTTTAAACATGCTAATTTTAGCTCTAACACTGATGATCCACCTACAAATGTGAACTGACGTTCAAAAATAAAACATTTGAAAACGGACCATTTTCCACATTTCTGAAGCATGACGTAATGGGGGGGGTGTTATCTCTTTTGTCGAAAATCAGCAGTTTTTGCTCGAACATTAAATGCCTCCAAATGGTATTTATTTCACTTCCCGAGCCCCTGGAAGCATGAAAATCACTTTAAACATGCTAATTTTAGCTCTAACACTGATGATCCACCTACAAATGTGAACTGACGTTCAAAAATAAAACATTTGAAAACGGACCATTTTCCACATTTCTGAAGCATGACGTAATGGGGGGGTGTTATCTCTTTTGTCGAAAATCAGCTGTTTTTGCTCGAACATTAAATGCCTCAAAATGGTATTTATTTCACTTCCCGAGCCCCTGGAAGCATGAAAATCACTTTAAACATGCTAATTTTAGCTCTAACACTGATGATCCACCTACAAATGTGAACTGACGTTCAAAAATAAAACATTTGAAAACGGACCATTTTCCACATTTCTTAAGCATGACGTTATGGGGGGGTGTTATCTCTTTTGTCGAAAATCAGCCGTTTTTGCTCGAACATTAAATGCCTCCAAATGGTATTTAATTAACTTCCCGAGCCCCTGGAAGCATGAAAATCACTTTAAACATGCTAATTTTAGCTCTAACACTGATGATCCACCTACAAATGTGAACTGACGTTCAAAAATAAAACATTTGAAAACGGACCATTTTCCACATTTCTGAAGCATGACGTAATGGGGGGGTGTTATCTCTTTTGTCGAAAATCAGCCGTTTTTGCTCGAACATTAAATGCCTCCAAATGGTATTTAATTAACTTCCCGGGGTGAAGAAACCCTTTTTGAGAACTCAGAGTGAGTAAATTGGCCATTTTCATGCACTTTTAACCATTCCATTAATCTTGTGTTTTGGGCCCCTGGAAGCATGAAAATCACTTTAAACATGCACATTTTAGCTCTAACACTGATGATCCACTACAAATGTGAACTGACGTTCAAAAATAAAACATTTGAAAATGGACCATTTTCCACATTTCTGAAGCATGACGTAATGGGGGGGTGTTATCTCTTTTGTCGAAAATCAGCCGTTTTTGCTCGAACATTAAATGCCTCCAAATGGTATTTATTTCACTTCCCGAGCCCCTGGAAGCATGAAAATCACTTTAAACATGCTAATTTTAGCTCTAACACTGATGATCCACCTACAAATGTGAACTGACGTTCAAAAATAAAACATTTGAAAACCGACCATTTTCCACATTTCTGAAGCATGACGTAATGGGGGGGTGTTATCTCTTTTGTCGAAAATCAGCCGTTTTTGCTCGAACATTAAATGCCTCCAAATGGTATTTAATTAACTTCCCGGGGTGAAGAAACCCTTTTTGAGAACTCAGAGTGAGTAAATTGGCCATTTTCATGCACTTTTAACCATTCCATAAATCTTGTGTTTTGGGCCCCTGGAAGCATGAAAATCACTTTAAACATGCTAATTTTAGCTCTAACACTGATGATCCACCTACAAATGTGAACTGACGTTCAAAAATAAAACATTTGAAAACGGACCATTTTCCACATTTCTGAAGCATGACGTAATGGGGGGGTGTTATCTCTTTTGTCGAAAATCAGCCGTTTTTGCTCGAACATTAAATGCCTCCAAATGGTATTTAATTAACTTCCCGAGCCCCTGGAAGCATGAAAATCACTTTAAACATGCTAATTTTAGCTCTAACACTGATGATCCACCTACAAATGTGAACTGACGTTCAAAAATAAAACATTTGAAAACGGACCATTTTCCACATTTCTGAAGCATGACGTAATGGGGGGGTGTTATCTCTTTTGTCGAAAATCAGCCGTTTTTGCTCGAACATTAAATGCCTCCAAATGGTATTTAATTAACTTCCCGAGCCCCTGGAAGCATGAAAATCACTTTAAACATGTTAATTTTAGCTCTAACACTGATGATCCACCTACAAATGTGAACTGACGTTCAAAAATAAAACATTTGAAAACGGACCATTTTCCACATTTCTGAAGCATGACGTAATGGGGGGGGTGTTATCTCTTTTGTCGAAAATCAGCCGTTTTTGCTCGAACATTAAATGCCTCCAAATGGTATTTAATTAACTTCCCGAGCCCCTGGAAGCATGAAAATCACTTTAAACATGCTAATTTTAGCTCTAACACTGATGATCCACCTACAAATGTGAACTGACGTTCAAAAATAAAACATTTGAAAACGGACCATTTTCCACATTTCTGAAGCATGACGTAATGGGGGGGTGTTATCTCTTTTGTCAAAAATCAGCTGTTTTTGCTCGAACATTAAATGCCTCCAAATGGTATTTAATTAACTTCCCGAGCCCCTGGAAGCATGAAAATCACTTTAAACATGCTAATTTTAGCTCTAACACTGATGATCCACCTACAAATGTGAACTGACGTTCAAAAATAAAACATTTGAAAACGGACCATTTTCCACATTTCTGAAGCATGACGTAATGGGGGGGTGTTATCTCTTTTGTCGAAAATCTGCCGTTTTTGCTCGAACATTAAATGCCTCCAAATGGTATTTAATTAACTTCCCGGGGTGAAGAAACCCTTTTTGAGAACTCAGAGTGAGTAAATTGGCCATTTTCATGCACTTTTAACCATTCCATAAATCTTGTGTTTTGGGCCCCTGGAAGCATGAAAATCACTTTAAACATGCTAATTTTAGCTCTAACACTGATGATCCACCTACAAATGTGAACTGACGTTCAAAAATAAAACATTTGAAAACGGACCATTTTCCACATTTCTGAAGCATGACGTAATGGAGGGGTGTTATCTCTTTTGTCGAAAATCAGCCGTTTTTGCTCGAACATTAAATGCCTCCAAATGGTATTTAATTAACTTCCCGAGCCCCTGGAAGCATGAAAATCACTTTAAACATGCTAATTTTAGCTCTAACACTGATGATCCACCTACAAATGTGAACTGACGTTCAAAAATAAAACATTTGAAAACGGACCATTTTCCACATTTCTGAAGCATGACGTAATGGGGGGGTGTTATCTCTTTTGTCGAAAATCAGCCGTTTTTGCTCGAACATTAAATGCCTCCAAATGGTATTTAATTAACTTCCCGAGCCCCTGGAAGCATGAAAATCACTTTAAACATGTTAATTTTAGCTCTAACACTGATGATCCACCTACAAATGTGAACTGACGTTCAAAAATAAAACATTTGAAAACGGACCATTTTCCACATTTCTGAAGCATGACGTAATGGGGGGGGTGTTATCTCTTTTGTCGAAAATCAGCCGTTTTTGCTCGAACATTAAATGCCTCCAAATGGTATTTAATTAACTTCCCGAGCCCCTGGAAGCATGAAAATCACTTTAAACATGCTAATTTTAGCTCTAACACTGATGATCCACCTACAAATGTGAACTGACGTTCAAAAATAAAACATTTGAAAACGGACCATTTTCCACATTTCTGAAGCATGACGTAATGGGGGGGTGTTATCTCTTTTGTCAAAAATCAGCTGTTTTTGCTCGAACATTAAATGCCTCCAAATGGTATTTAATTAACTTCCCGAGCCCCTGGAAGCATGAAAATCACTTTAAACATGCTAATTTTAGCTCTAACACTGATGATCCACCTACAAATGTGAACTGACGTTCAAAAATAAAACATTTGAAAACGGACCATTTTCCACATTTCTGAAGCATGACGTAATGGGGGGGTGTTATCTCTTTTGTCGAAAATCTGCCGTTTTTGCTCGAACATTAAATGCCTCCAAATGGTATTTAATTAACTTCCCGGGGTGAAGAAACCCTTTTTGAGAACTCAGAGTGAGTAAATTGGCCATTTTCATGCACTTTTAACCATTCCATAAATCTTGTGTTTTGGGCCCCTGGAAGCATGAAAATCACTTTAAACATGCTAATTTTAGCTCTAACACTGATGATCCACCTACAAATGTGAACTGACGTTCAAAAATAAAACATTTGAAAACGGACCATTTTCCACATTTCTGAAGCATGACGTAATGGAGGGGTGTTATCTCTTTTGTCGAAAATCAGCCGTTTTTGCTCGAACATTAAATGCCTCCAAATGGTATTTAATTAACTTCCCGAGCCCCTGGAAGCATGAAAATCACTTTAAACATGCTAATTTTAGCTCTAACACTGATGATCCACCTACAAATGTGAACTGACGTTCAAAAATAAAACATTTGAAAACGGACCATTTTCCACATTTCTGAAGCATGACGTAATGGGGGGGTGTTATCTCTTTTGTCGAAAATCAGCCGTTTTTGCTCGAACATTAAATGCCTCCAAATGGTATTTATTTCACTTCCCGGGGTGAAGAAACCCTTTTTGAGAACTCAGAGTGAGTAAATTGGCCATTTTCATGCACTTTTAACCATTCCATTAATCTTGTGTTTTGGGCCCCTGGAAGCATGAAAATCACTTTAAACATGCTAATTTTAGCTCTAACACTGATGATCCACCTACAAATGTGAACTGACGTTCAAAAATAAAACATTTGAAAACGGACCATTTTCCACATTTCTGAAGCATGACGTAATGGGGGGGTGTTATCTCTTTTGTCGAAAATCAGCCGTTTTTGCTCGAACATTAAATGCCTCCAAATGGTATTTATTTCACTTCCCGAGCCCCTGGAAGCATGAAAATCACTTTAAACATGCTAATTTTAGCTCTAACACTGATGATCCACCTACAAATGTGAACTGACGTTCAAAAATAAAACATTTGAAAACGGACCATTTTCCACATTTCTGAAGCATGACGTAATGGGGGGGTGTTATCTCTTTTGTCAAAAATCAGCTGTTTTTGCTCGAACATTAAATGCCTCCAAATGGTATTTAATTAACTTCCCGAGCCCCTGGAAGCATGAAAATCACTTTAAACATGCTAATTTTAGCTCTAACACTGATGATCCACCTACAAATGTGAACTGACGTTCAAAAATAAAACATTTGAAAACGGACCATTTTCCACATTTCTGAAGCATGACGTAATGGGGGGGTGTTATCTCTTTTGTCGAAAATCTGCCGTTTTTGCTCGAACATTAAATGCCTCCAAATGGTATTTAATTAACTTCCCGGGGTGAAGAAACCCTTTTTGAGAACTCAGAGTGAGTAAATTGGCCATTTTCATGCACTTTTAACCATTCCATAAATCTTGTGTTTTGGGCCCCTGGAAGCATGAAAATCACTTTAAACATGCTAATTTTAGCTCTAACACTGATGATCCACCTACAAATGTGAACTGACGTTCAAAAATAAAACATTTGAAAACGGACCATTTTCCACATTTCTGAAGCATGACGTAATGGAGGGGTGTTATCTCTTTTGTCGAAAATCAGCCGTTTTTGCTCGAACATTAAATGCCTCCAAATGGTATTTAATTAACTTCCCGAGCCCCTGGAAGCATGAAAATCACTTTAAACATGCTAATTTTAGCTCTAACACTGATGATCCACCTACAAATGTGAACTGACGTTCAAAAATAAAACATTTGAAAACGGACCATTTTCCACATTTCTGAAGCATGACGTAATGGGGGGGTGTTATCTCTTTTGTCGAAAATCAGCCGTTTTTGCTCGAACATTAAATGCCTCCAAATGGTATTTATTTCACTTCCCGGGGTGAAGAAACCCTTTTTGAGAACTCAGAGTGAGTAAATTGGCCATTTTCATGCACTTTTAACCATTCCATTAATCTTGTGTTTTGGGCCCCTGGAAGCATGAAAATCACTTTAAACATGCTAATTTTAGCTCTAACACTGATGATCCACCTACAAATGTGAACTGACGTTCAAAAATAAAACATTTGAAAACGGACCATTTTCCACATTTCTGAAGCATGACGTAATGGGGGGGTGTTATCTCTTTTGTCGAAAATCAGCCGTTTTTGCTCGAACATTAAATGCCTCCAAATGGTATTTATTTCACTTCCCGAGCCCCTGGAAGCATGAAAATCACTTTAAACATGCTAATTTTAGCTCTAACACTGATGATCCACCTACAAATGTGAACTGACGTTCAAAAATAAAACATTTGAAAACGGACCATTTTCCACATTTCTGAAGCATGACGTAATGGGGGGGTGTTATCTCTTTTGTCGAAAATCAGCCGTTTTTGCTCGAACATTAAATGCCTCCAAAATGGTATTTATTTCACTTCCCGAGCCCCTGGAAGCATGAAAATCACTTTAAACATGCTAATTTTAGCTCTAACACTGATGATCCACCTACAAATGTGAACTGACGTTCAAAAATAAAACATTGGAAAACGGACCATTTTCCACATTTCTGAAGCATGACGTAATGGGGGGTGTTATCTCTTTTGTCGAAAATCAGCCGTTTTTGCTCGAACATTAAATGCCTCCAAATGGTATTTATTTCACTTCCCGAGCCCCTGGAAGCATGAAAATCACTTTAAACATGCTAATTTTAGCTCTAACACTGATGATCCACCTACAAATGTGAACTGACGTTCAAAAATAAAACATTTGAAAACGGACCATTTTCCACATTTCTGAAGCATGACGTAATGGGGGGGTGTTATCTCTTTTGTCGAAAATCAGCCGTTTTTGCTCGAACATTAAATGCCTCCAAATGGTATTTATTTCACTTCCCGAGCCCCTGGAAGCATGAAAATCACTTTAAACATGCTAATTTTAGCTCTAACACTGATGATCCACCTACAAATGTGAACTGACGTTCAAAAATAAAACATTTGAAAACGGACCATTTTCCACATTTCTGAAGCATGACGTAATGGGGGGTGTTATCTCTTTTGTCGAAAATCAGCCGTTTTTGCTCGAACATTAAATGCCTCCAAATGGTATTTATTTCACTTCCCGGGGTGAAGAAACCCTTTTTGAGAACTCAGAGTGAGTAAATTGGCCATTTTCATGCACTTTTAACCATTCCATAAATCTTGTGTTTTGGGCCCCTGGAAGCATGAAAATCACTTTAAACATGCTAATTTTAGCTCTAACACTGATGATCCACCTACAAATGTGAACTGACGTTCAAAAATAAAACATTTGAAAACGGACCATTTTCCACATTTCTGAAGCATGACGTAATGGGGGGGTGTTATCTCTTTTGTCGAAAATCAGCCGTTTTTAATCGAACATTAAATGCCTCCAAATGGTATTTAATTAACTTCCCGAGCCCCTGGAAGCATGAAAATCACTTTAAACATGCTAATTTTAGCTCTAACACTGATGATCCACCTACAAATGTGAACTGACGTTCAAAAATAAAACATTTGAAAACGGACCATTTTCCACATTTCTGAAGCATGACGTAATGGGGGGGTGTTATCTCTTTTGTCGAAAATCAGCCGTTTTTGCTCGAACATTAAATGCCTCCAAATGGTATTTATTTCACTTCCCGGGGTGAAGAAACCCTTTTTGAGAACTCAGAGTGAGTAAATTGGCCATTTTCATGCACTTTTAACCATTCCATTAATCTTGTGTTTTGGGCCCCTGGAAGCATGAAAATCACTTTAAACATGCTAATTTTAGCTCTAACACTGATGATCCACCTACAAATGTGAACTGACGTTCAAAAATAAAACATTTGAAAACGGACCATTTTCCACATTTCTGAAGCATGACGTAATGGGGGGGTGTTATCTCTTTTGTCGAAAATCAGCCGTTTTTGCTCGAACATTAAATGCCTCCAAATGGTATTTATTTCACTTCCCGGGGTGAAGAAACCCTTTTTGAGAACTCAGAGTGAGTAAATTGGCCATTTTCATGCACTTTTAACCATTCCATAAATCTTGTGTTTTGGGCCCCTGGAAGCATGAAAATCACTTTAAACATGCTAATTTTAGCTCTAACACTGATGATCCACCTACAAATGTGAACTGACGTTCAAAAATAAAACATTTGAAAACGGACCATTTTCCACATTTCTGAAGCATGACGTAATGGGGGGGTGTTATCTCTTTTGTCGAAAATCAGCCGTTTTTGCTCGAACATTAAATGCCTCCAAATTGTATTTATTTCACTTCCCGAGCCCCTGGAAGCATGAAAATCACTTTAAACATGCTAATTTTAGCTCTAACACTGATGATCCACCTACAAATGTGAACTGACGTTCAAAAATAAAACATTTGAAAACGGACCATTTTCCACATTTCTGAAGCATGACGTAATGGGGGGGTGTTATCTCTTTTGTCGAAAATCAGCCGTTTTTGCTCGAACATTAAATGCCTCCAAATGGTATTTATTTCACTTCCCGAGCCCCTGGAAGCATGAAAATCACTTTAAACATGCTAATTTTAGCTCTAACACTGATGATCCACCTACAAATGTGAACTGACGTTCAAAAATAAAACATTTGGAAACGGACCATTTTCCACATTTCTGAAGCATGACGTAATGGGGGGGTGTTATCTCTTTTGTCGAAAATCAGCCGTTTTTGCTCGAACATTAAATGCCTCCAAATGGTATTTAATTAACTTCCCGAGCCCCTGGAAGCATGAAAATCACTTTAAACATGCTAATTTTAGCTCTAACACTGATGATCCACCTACAAATGTGAACTGACGTTCAAAAATAAAACATTTGAAAACGGACCATTTTCCACATTTCTGAAGCATGACGTAATGGGGGGGTGTTATCCCTTTTGTCGAAAATCAGCCGTTTTTGCTCGAACATTAAATGCCTCCAAATGGTATTTAATTAACTTCCCGGGGTGAAGAAACCCTTTTTGAGAACTCAGAGTGAGTAAATTGGCCATTTTCATGCACTTTTAACCATTCCATAAATCTTGTGTTTTGGGCCCCTGGAAGCATGAAAATCACTTTAAACATGCTAATTTTAGCTCTAACACTGATGATCCACCTACAAATGTGAACTGACGGTCAAAAATAAAACATTTGAAAACGGACCATTTTCCACATTTCTGAAGCATGACGTAATGGGGGGGGTGTTATCTCTTTTGTCGAAAATCAGCCGTTTTTGCTCGAACATTAAATGCCTCCAAATGGTATTTATTTCACTTCCCGAGCCCCTGGAAGCATGAAAATCACTTTAAACATGCAAATTTTAGCTCTAACACTGATGATCCACCTACAAATGTGAACTGACGTTCAAAAATAAAACATTTGAAAACGGACCATTTTCCACATTTCTGAAGCATAACGTAATGGGGGGGTGTTATCTCTTTTGTCGAAAATCAGCCGTTTTTGCTCGAACATTAAATGCCTCCAAATGGTATTTATTTCACTTCCCGGGGTGAAGAAACCCTTTTTGAGAACTCAGAGTGAGTAAATTGGCCATTTTCATGCACTTTAAACCATTCCATAAATCTTGTGTTTTGGGCCCCTGGAAGCATGAAAATCACTTTAAACATGCTAATTTTAGCTCTAACACTGATGATCCACCTACAAATGTGAACTGACGTTCAAAAATAAAACATTTGAAAACGGACCATTTTCCACATTTCTGAAGCATGACGTAATGGGGGGGTGTTATCTCTTTTGTCGAAAATCAGCCGTTTTTGCTCGAACATTAAATGCCTCCAAATGGTATTTAATTAACTTCCCGAGCCCCTGGAAGCATGAAAATCACTTTAAACATGCTAATTTTAGCTCTAACACTGATGATCCACCTACAAATATGAACTGACGTTCAAAAATAAAACATTTGAAAACGGACCATTTTCGAAATTTCTGAAGCATGACGTAATGGGGGGGTGTTATCTCTTTTGTCGAAAATCAGCCGTTTTTGCTCGAACATTAAATGCCTCCAAATGGTATTTATTTCACTTCCCGAGCCCCTGGAAGCATGAAAATCACTTTAAACATGCTAATTTTAGCTCTAACACTGATGATCCACCTACAAATGTGAACTGACGTTCAAAAATAAAACATTTGAAAACGGACCATTTTCCACATTTCTGAAGCATGACGTAATGGGGGGGTGTTATCTCTTTTGTCGAAAATCAGCCGTTTTTGCTCGAACATTAAATGCCTCCAAATGGTATTTATTTCACTTCCCGAGCCCCTGGAAGCATGAAAATCACTTTAAACATGCTAATTTTAGCTCTAACACTGATGATCCACCTACAAATGTGAACTGACGTTCAAAAATAAAACATTTGAAAACGGACCATTTTCCACATTTCTGAAGCATGACGTAATGGGGGGGGTGTTATCTCTTTTGTCGAAAATCAGCCGTTTTTGCTCGAACATTAAATGCCTCCAAATGGTATTTAATTAACTTCCCGAGCCCCTGGAAGCATGAAAATCACTTTAAACATGCTAATTTTAGCTCTAACACTGATGATCCACCTACAAATGTGAACTGACGTTCAAAAATAAAACATTTGAAAACGGACCATTTTCCACATTTCTGAAGCATGACGTAATGGGGGGGTGTTATCTCTTTTGTCGAAAATCAGCCGTTTTTGCTCGAACATTAAATGCCTCCAAATGGTATTTAATTAACTTCCCGGGGTGAAGAAACCCTTTTTGAGAACTCAGAGTGAGTAAATTGGCCATTTTCATGCACTTTTAACCATTCCATAAATCTTGTGTTTTGGGCCCCTGGAAGCATGAAAATCACTTTAAACATGCTAATTTTAGCTCTAACACTGATGATCCATCTACAAATGTGAACTGACGTTCAAAAATAAAACATTTGAAAACGGACCATTTTCCACATTTCTTAAGCATGACGTTATGGGGGGGTGTTATCTCTGTTGTCGAAAATCAGCCGTTTTTGCTCGAACATTAAATGCCTCCAAATGGTATTTAATTAACTTCCCGAGCCCCTGGAAGCATGAAAATCACTTTAAACATGCTAATTTTAGCTCAAACACTGATGATCCACCTACAAATGTGAACTGACGTTCAAAAATAAAACATTTGAAAACGGACCATTTTCCACATTTCTGAAGCATGACGTAATGGGGGGGTGTTATCTCTTTTGTCGAAAATCAGCCGTTTTTGCTCGAACATTAAATGCCTCCAAATGGTATTTAATTAACTTCCCGGGGTGAAGAAACCCTTTTTGAGAACTCAGAGTGAGTAAATTGGCCATTTTCATGCACTTTTAACCATTCCATTAATCTTGTGTTTTGGGCCCCTGGAAGCATGAAAATCACTTTAAACATGCTAATTTTAGCTCTAACACTGATGATCCACCTACAAATGTGAACTGACGTTCAAAAATAAAACATTTGAAAATGGACCATTTTCCACATTTCTGAAGCATGACGTAATGGGGGGGTGTTATCTCTTTTGTCGAAAATCAGCCGTTTTTGCTCGAACATTAAATGCCTCCAAATGGTATTTAATTAACTTCCCGAGCCCCTGGAAGCATGAAAATCACTTTAAACATGCTAATTTTAGCTCTAACACTGATGATCCACCTACAAATGTGAACTGACGTTCAAAAATAAAACATTTGAAAACGGACCATTTTCCACATTTCTGAAGCATGACTTAATGGGGGGGTGTTATCTCTTTTGTCGATAATCAGCCGTTTTTGCTCGAACATTAAATGCCTCCAAATGGTATTTATTTCACTTCCCGAGCCCCTGGAAGCATGAAAATCACTTTAAACATGCTAATTTTAGCTCTAACACTGATGATCCACCTACAAATGTGAACTGACGTTCAAAAATAAAACATTTGAAAACGGACCATTTTCCACATTTCTGAAGCATGACGTAATGGGGGGGGTGTTATCTCTTTTGTCGAAAATCAGCCGTTTTTGCTCGAACATTAAATGCCTCCAAATGGTATTTATTTCACTTCCCGAGCCCCTGGAAGCATGAAAATCACTTTAAACATGCAAATTTTAGCTCTAACACTGATGATCCACCTTCAAATGTGAACTGACGTTCAAAAATAAAACATTTGAAAACGGACCATTTTCCACATTTCTGAAGCATGACGTAATGGGGGGGTGTTATCTCTTTTGTCGAAAATCAGCCGTTTTTGCTCGAACATTAAATGCCTCCAAATGGTATTTATTTCACTTCCCGGGGTGAAGAAACCCTTTTTGAGAACTCAGAGTGAGTAAATTGGCCATTTTCATGCACTTTTAACCATTCCATAAATCTTGTGTTTTGGGCCCCTGGAAGCATGAAAATCACTTTAAACATGCTAATTTTAGCTCTAACACTGATGATCCACCTACAAATGTGAACTGACGTTCAAAAATAAAACATTTGAAAACGGACCATTTTCCACATTTCTGAAGCATGACGTAATGGGGGGGTGTTATCTCTTTTGTCGAAAATCAGCCGTTTTTGCTCGAACATTAAATGCCTCCAAATGGTATTTAATTAACTTCCCGAGCCCCTGGAAGCATGAAAATCACTTTAAACATGCTAATTTTAGCTCTAACACTGATGATCCACCTACAAATATGAACTGACGTTCAAAAATAAAACATTTGAAAACGGACCATTTTCCACATTTCTGAAGCATGACGTAATGGGGGGGTGTTATCTCTTTTGTCGAAAATCAGCCGTTTTTGCTCGAACATTAAATGCCTCCAAATGGTATTTATTTCACTTCCCGAGCCCCTGGAAGCATGAAAATCACTTTAAACATGCTAATTTTAGCTCTAACACTGATGATCCACCTACAAATGTGAACTGACGTTCAAAAATAAAACATTTGAAAACGGACCATTTTCCACATTTCTGAAGCATGACGTAATGGGGGGGTGTTATCTCTTTTGTCGAAAATCAGCCGTTTTTGCTCGAACATTAAATGCCTCCAAATGGTATTTATTTCACTTCCCGAGCCCCTGGAAGCATGAAAATCACTTTAAACATGCTAATTTTAGCTCTAACACTGATGATCCACCTACAAATGTGAACTGACGTTCAAAAATAAAACATTTGAAAACGGACCATTTTCCACATTTCTGAAGCATGACGTAATGGGGGGGTGTTATCTCTTTTGTCGAAAATCAGCCGTTTTTGCTCGAACATTAAATGCCTCCAAATGGTATTTAATTAACTTCCCGAGCCCCTGGAAGCATGAAAATCACTTTAAACATGCTAATTTTAGCTCTAACACTGATGATCCACCTACAAATGTGAACTGACGTTCAAAAATAAAACATTTGAAAACGGACCATTTTCCACATTTCTGAAGCATGACGTAATGGGGGGGTGTTATCTCTTTTGTCGATAATCAGCCGTTTTTGCTCGAACATTAAATGCCTCCAAATGGTATTTATTTCACTTCCCGAGCCCCTGGAAGCATGAAAATCACTTTAAACATGCTAATTTTAGCTCTAACACTGATGATCCACCTACAAATGTGAACTGACGTTCAAAAATAAAACATTTGAAAACGGACCATTTTCCACATTTCTGAAGCATGACGTAATGGGGGGGTGTTATCTCTTTTGTCGAAAATCAGCCGTTTTTGCTCGAACATTAAATGCCTCCAAATGGTATTTATTTCACTTCCCGAGCCCCTGGAAGCATGAAAATCACTTTAAACATGCAAATTTTAGCTCTAACACTGATGATCCACCTACAAATGTGAACTGACGTTCAAAAATAAAACATTTGAAAACGGACCATTTTCCACATTTCTGAAGCATGACGTAATGGGGGGGTGTTATCTCTTTTGTCGAAAATCAGCCGTTTTTGCTCGAACATTAAATGCCTCCAAATGGTATTTATTTCACTTCCCGGGGTGAAGAAACCCTTTTTGAGAACTCAGAGTGAGTAAATTGGCCATTTTCATGCACTTTTAACCATTCCATAAATCTTGTGTTTTGGGCCCCTGGAAGCATGAAAATCACTTTAAACATGCTAATTTTAGCTCTAACACTGATGATCCACCTACAAATGTGAACTGACGTTCAAAAATAAAACATTTGAAAACGGACCATTTTCCACATTTCTGAAGCATGACGTAATGGGGGGGTGTTATCTCTTTTGTCGAAAATCAGCCGTTTTTGCTCGAACATTAAATGCCTCCAAATGGTATTTAATTAACTTCCCGAGCCCCTGGAAGCATGAAAATCACTTTAAACATGCTAATTTTAGCTCTAACACTGATGATCCACCTACAAATATGAACTGACGTTCAAAAATAAAACATTTGAAAACGGACCATTTTCCACATTTCTGAAGCATGACGTAATGGGGGGGTGTTATCTCTTTTGTCGAAAATCAGCCGTTTTTGCTCGAACATTAAATGCCTCCAAATGGTATTTATTTCACTTCCCGAGCCCCTGGAAGCATGAAAATCACTTTAAACATGCTAATTTTAGCTCTAACACTGATGATCCACCTACAAATGTGAACTGACGTTCAAAAATAAAACATTTGAAAACGGACCATTTTCCACATTTCTGAAGCATGACGTAATGGGGGGGTGTTATCTCTTTTGTCGAAAATCAGCCGTTTTTGCTCGAACATTAAATGCCTCCAAATGGTATTTATTTCACTTCCCGAGCCCCTGGAAGCATGAAAATCACTTTAAACATGCTAATTTTAGCTCTAACACTGATGATCCACCTACAAATGTGAACTGACGTTCAAAAATAAAACATTTGAAAACGGACCATTTTCCACATTTCTGAAGCATGACGTAATGGGGGGGTGTTATCTCTTTTGTCGAAAATCAGCCGTTTTTGCTCGAACATTAAATGCCTCCAAATGGTATTTAATTAACTTCCCGAGCCCCTGGAAGCATGAAAATCACTTTAAACATGCTAATTTTAGCTCTAACACTGATGATCCACCTACAAATGTGAACTGACGTTCAAAAATAAAACATTTGAAAACGGACCATTTTCCAAATTTCTGAAGCATGACGTAATGGGGGGGTGTTATCTCTTTTGTCGAAAATCAGCCGTTTTTGCTCGAACATTAAATGCCTCCAAATGGTATTTAATTAACTTCCCGGGGTGAAGAAACCCTTTTTGAGAACTCAGAGTGAGTAAATTGGCCATTTTCATGCACTTTTAACCATTCCATAAATCTTGTGTTTTGGGCCCCTGGAAGCATGAAAATCACTTTAAACATGCTAATTTTAGCTCTAACACTGATGATCCACCTACAAATGTGAACTGACGTTCAAAAATAAAACATTTGAAAACGGACCATTTTCCACATTTCTTAAGCATGACGTTATGGGGGGGTGTTATCTCTGTTGTCGAAAATCAGCCGTTTTTGCTCGAACATTAAATGCCTCCAAATGGTATTTAATTAACTTCCCGAGCCCCTGGAAGCATGAAAATCACTTTAAACATGCTAATTTTAGCTCAAACACTGATGATCCACCTACAAATGTGAACTGACGTTCAAAAATAAAACATTTGAAAACGGACCATTTTCCACATTTCTGAAGCATGACGTAATGGGGGGGTGTTATCTCTTTTGTCGAAAATCAGCCGTTTTTGCTCGAACATTAAATGCCTCCAAATGGTATTTAATTAACTTCCCGGGGTGAAGAAACCCTTTTTGAGAACTCAGAGTGAGTAAATTGGCCATTTTCATGCACTTTTAACCATTCCATTAATCTTGTGTTTTGGGCCCCTGGAAGCATGAAAATCACTTTAAACATGCTAATTTTAGCTCTAACACTGATGATCCACCTACAAATGTGAACTGACGTTCAAAAATAAAACATTTGAAAATGGACCATTTTCCACATTTCTGAAGCATGACGTAATGGGGGGGTGTTATCTCTTTTGTCGAAAATCAGCCGTTTTTGCTCGAACATTAAATGCCTCCAAATGGTATTTAATTAACTTCCCGAGCCCCTGGAAGCATGAAAATCACTTTAAACATGCTAATTTTAGCTCTAACACTGATGATCCACCTACAAATGTGAACTGACGTTCAAAAATAAAACATTTGAAAACGGACCATTTTCCACATTTCTGAAGCATGACTTAATGGGGGGGTGTTATCTCTTTTGTCGATAATCAGCCGTTTTTGCTCGAACATTAAATGCCTCCAAATGGTATTTATTTCACTTCCCGAGCCCCTGGAAGCATGAAAATCACTTTAAACATGCTAATTTTAGCTCTAACACTGATGATCCACCTACAAATGTGAACTGACGCTCAAAAATAAAACATTTGAAAACGGACCATTTTCCACATTTCTGAAGCATGACGTAATGGGGGGGTGTTATCTCTTTTGTCGAAAATCAGCCGTTTTTGCTCGAACATTAAATGCCTCCAAATGGTATTTATTTCACTTCCCGAGCCCCTGGAAGCATGAAAATCACTTTAAACATGCTAATTTTAGCTCTAACACTGATGATCCACCTACAAATGTGAACTGACGTTCAAAAATAAAACATTTGAAAACGGACCATTTTCCACATTTCTGAAGCATGACGTAATGGGGGGGGTGTTATCTCTTTTGTCGAAAATCAGCCGTTTTTGCTCGAACATTAAATGCCTCCAAATGGTATTTATTTCACTTCCCGAGCCCCTGGAAGCATGAAAATCACTTTAAACATGCTAATTTTAGCTCTAACACTGATGATCCACCTACAAATGTGAACTGACGTTCAAAAATAAAACATTTGAAAACGGACCATTTTCCACATTTCTGAAGCATGACGTAATGGGGGGGGGTGTTATCTCTTTTGTCGAAAATCAGCCGTTTTTGCTCGAACATTAAATGCCTCCAAATGGTATTTAATTAACTTCCCGGGGTGAAGAAACCCTTTTTGAGAACTCAGAGTGAGTAAATTGGCCATTTTCATGCACTTTTAACCATTCCATAAATCTTGTGTTTTGGGCCCCTGGAAGCATGAAAATCACTTTAAACATGCTAATTTTAGCTCTAACACTGATGATCCACCTACAAATGTGAACTGACGTTCAAAAATAAAACATTTGAAAACGGACCATTTTCCACATTTCTTAAGCATGACGTTATGGGGGGGTGTTATCTCTTTTGTCGAAAATCAGCCGTTTTTGCTCGAACATTAAATGCCTCCAAATGGTATTTAATTAACTTCCCGAGCCCCTGGAAGCATGAAAATCACTTTAAACATGCTAATTTTAGCTCTAACACTGATGATCCACCTACAAATGTGAACTGACGTTCAAAAATAAAACATTTGAAAACGGACCATTTTCCACATTTCTGAAGCATGACGTAATGGGGGGGTGTTATCTCTTTTGTCGAAAATCAGCCGTTTTTGCTCGAACATTAAATGCCTCCAAATGGTATTTAATTAACTTCCCGGGGTGAAGAAACCCTTTTTGAGAACTCAGAGTGAGTAAATTGGCCATTTTCATGCACTTTTAACCATTCCATTAATCTTGTGTTTTGGGCCCCTGGAAGCATGAAAATCACTTTAAACATGCTAATTTTAGCTCTAACACTGATGATCCACCTACAAATGTGAACTGACGTTCAAAAATAAAACATTTGAAAACAGACCATTTTCCACATTTCTGAAGCATGACGTAATGGGGGGGTGTTATCTCTTTTGTCGAAAATCAGCCGTTTTTGCTCGAACATTAAATGCCTCCAAATGGTATTTAATTAACTTCCCGGGGTGAAGAAACCCTTTTTGAGAACTCAGAGTGAGTAAATTGGCCATTTTCATGCACTTTTAACCATTCCATAAATCTTGTGTTTTGGGCCCCTGGAAGCATGAAAATCACTTTAAACATGCTAATTTTAGCTATAACACTGATGATCCACCTACAAATGTGAACTGACGTTCAAAAATAAAACATTTGAAAACGGACCATTTTCCACATTTCTGAAGCATGACGTAATGGGGGGGTGTTATCTCTTTTGGCGAAAATCAGCCGTTTTTGCTCGAACATTAAATGCCTCCAAATGGTATTTAATTAACTTCCCGAGCCCCTGGAAGCATGAAAATCACTTTAAACATGCTAATTTTAGCTCTAACACTGATGATCCACCTACAAATGTGAACTGACGTTCAAAAATAAAACATTTGAAAAAGGACCATTTTCCACATTTCTGAAGCATGAAGTAATGGGGGGGTGTTATCTCTTTTGTCGAAAATCAGCCGTTTTTGCTCGAACATTAAATGCCTCCAAATGGTATTTAATTAACTTCCCGGGGTGAAGAAACCCTTTTTGAGAACTCAGAGTGAGTAAATTGTCCATTTTCATGCACTTTTAACCATTCCATAAATCTTGTGTTTTGGGCCCCTGGAAGCATGAAAATCACTTTAAACATGCTAATTTTAGCTCTAACACTGATGATCCACCTACAAATGTGAACTGACGTTCAAAAATAAAACATTTGAAAACAGACCATTTTCCACATTTCTGAAGCATGACGTAATGGGGGGGTGTTATCTCTTTTGTCGAAAATCAGCCGTTTTTGCTCGAACATTAAATGCCTCCAAATGGTATTTAATTAACTTCCCGGGGTGAAGAAACCCTTTTTGAGAACTCAGAGTGAGTAAATTGGCCATTTTCATGCACTTTTAACCATTCCATAAATCTTGTGTTTTGGGCCCCTGGAAGCATGAAAATCACTTTAAACATGCTAATTTTAGCTATAACACTGATGATCCACCTACAAATGTGAACTGACGTTCAAAAATAAAACATTTGAAAACGGACCATTTTCCACATTTCTGAAGCATGACGTAATGGGGGGGTGTTATCTCTTTTGGCGAAAATCAGCCGTTTTTGCTCGAACATTAAATGCCTCCAAATGGTATTTAATTAACTTCCCGAGCCCCTGGAAGCATGAAAATCACTTTAAACATGCTAATTTTAGCTCTAACACTGATGATCCACCTACAAATGTGAACTGACGTTCAAAAATAAAACATTTGAAAAAGGACCATTTTCCACATTTCTGAAGCATGAAGTAATGGGGGGGTGTTATCTCTTTTGTCGAAAATCAGCCGTTTTTGCTCGAACATTAAATGCCTCCAAATGGTATTTAATTAACTTCCCGGGGTGAAGAAACCCTTTTTGAGAACTCAGAGTGAGTAAATTGTCCATTTTCATGCACTTTTAACCATTCCATAAATCTTGTGTTTTGGGCCCCTGGAAGCATGAAAATCACTTTAAACATGCTAATTTTAGCTCTAACACTGATGATCCACCTACAAATGTGAACTGACGTTCAAAAATAAAACATTTGAAAATGGACCATTTTCCACATTTCTGAAGCATGACGTAATGGGGGGGTGTTATCTCTTTTGTCGAAAATCAGCCGTTTTTGCTCGAACATTAAATGCCTCCAAATGGTATTTAATTAACTTCCCGAGCCCCTGGAAGCATGAAAATCACTTTAAACATGCTAATTTTAGCTCTAACACTGATGATCCACCTACAAATGTGAACTGACGTTCAAAAATAAAACATTTGAAAACGGACCATTTTCCACATTTCTGAAGCATGACGTAATGGGGGGGTGTTATCTCTTTTGTCGAAAATCAGCCGTTTTTGCTCGAACATCAAATGCCTCCAAATGGTATTTAATTAACTTCCCGGGGTGAAGAAACCCTTTTTGAGAACTCAGAGTGAGTAAATTGGCCATTTTCATGCACTTTTAACCATTCCATAAATCCTATGTTTTGGGCCCCTGAAAGCATGAAAATCACTTTAAACATGCTAATTTTAGCTCTAACACTGATGATCCACCTACAAATGTGAACTGACGTTCAAAAATAAAACATTTGAAAACGGACCATTTTCCACATTTCTGAAGCATGACGTAATGGGGGGGTGTTATCTCTTTTGTCGAAAATCAGCTGTTTTTGCTCGAACATTAAATGCCTCAAAATGGTATTTATTTCACTTCCCGAGCCCCTGGAAGCATGAAAATCACTTTAAACATGCTAATTTTAGCTCTAACACTGATGATCCACCTACAAATGTGAACTGAC
This sequence comes from Lissotriton vulgaris, assembly GCF_964263255.1. NCBI lineage: Eukaryota > Metazoa > Chordata > Amphibia > Caudata > Salamandridae > Lissotriton > Lissotriton vulgaris. The sequence goes on from NW_028250756.1 coordinate 170,084, forward strand.
GTTCAAAAATAAAACATTTGAAAACGGACCATTTTCCACATTTCTTAAGCATGACGTTATGGGGGGGTGTTATCTCTTTTGTCGAAAATCAGCCGTTTTTGCTCGAACATTAAATGCCTCCAAATGGTATTTAATTAACTTCCCGAGCCCCTGGAAGCATGAAAATCACTTTAAACATGCTAATTTTAGCTCTAACACTGATGATCCACCTACAAATGTGAACTGACGTTCAAAAATAAAACATTTGAAAACGGACCATTTTCCACATTTCTGAAGCATGACGTAATGGGGGGGTGTTATCTCTTTTGTCGAAAATCAGCCGTTTTTGCTCGAACATTAAATGCCTCCAAATGGTATTTAATTAACTTCCCGGGGTGAAGAAACCCTTTTTGAGAACTCAGAGTGAGTAAATTGGCCATTTTCATGCACTTTTAACCATTCCATTAATCTTGTGTTTTGGGCCCCTGGAAGCATGAAAATCACTTTAAACATGCAAATTTTAGCTCTAACACTGATGATCCACTACAAATGTGAACTGACGTTCAAAAATAAAACATTTGAAAACGGACCATTTTCCACATTTCTGAAGCATGACGTAATGGGGGGGTGTTATCTCTTTTGTCGAAAATCAGCCGTTTTTGCTCGAACATTAAATGCCTCCAAATGGTATTTAATTAACTTCCCGAGCCCCTGGAAGCATGAAAATCACTTTAAACATGCTAATTTTAGCTCTAACACTGATGATCCACCTACAAATGTGAACTGACGTTCAAAAATAAAACATTTGAAAACGGACCATTTTCCACATTTCTGAAGCATGACGTAATGGGGGGGTGTTATCTCTTTTGTCGAAAATCAGCCGTTTTTGCTCGAACATTAAATGCCTCCAAATGGTATTTATTTCACTTCCCGAGCCCCTGGAAGCATGAAAATCACTTTAAACATGCTAATTTTAGCTCTAACACTGATGATCCACCTACAAATGTGAACTGACGTTCAAAAATAAAACATTTGAAAACCGACCATTTTCCACATTTCTGAAGCATGACGTAATGGGGGGGTGTTATCTCTTTTGTCGAAAATCAGCCGTTTTTGCTCGAACATTAAATGCCTCCAAATGGTATTTAATTAACTTCCCGGGGTGAAGAAACCCTTTTTGAGAACTCAGAGTGAGTAAATTGGCCATTTTCATGCACTTTTAACCATTCCATAAATCTTGTGTTTTGGGCCCCTGGAAGCATGAAAATCACTTTAAACATGCTAATTTTAGCTCTAACACTGATGATCCACCTACAAATGTGAACTGACGTTCAAAAATAAAACATTTGAAAACGGACCATTTTCCACATTTCTGAAGCATGACGTAATGGGGGGGTGTTATCTCTTTTGTCGAAAATCAGCCGTTTTTGCTCGAACATTAAATGCCTCCAAATGGTATTTAATTAACTTCCCGAGCCCCTGGAAGCATGAAAATCACTTTAAACATGCTAATTTTAGCTCTAACACTGATGATCCACCTACAAATGTGAACTGACGTTCAAAAATAAAACATTTGAAAACGGACCATTTTCCACATTTCTGAAGCATGACGTAATGGGGGGGGTGTTATCTCTTTTGTCGAAAATCAGCCGTTTTTGCTCGAACATTAAATGCCTCCAAATGGTATTTAATTAACTTCCCGAGCCCCTGGAAGCATGAAAATCACTTTAAACATGCTAATTTTAGCTCTAACACTGATGATCCACCTACAAATGTGAACTGACGTTCAAAAATAAAACATTTGAAAACGGACCATTTTCCACATTTCTGAAGCATGACGTAATGGGGGGGTGTTATCTCTTTTGTCGAAAATCAGCCGTTTTTGCTCGAACATTAAATGCCTCCAAATGGTATTTAATTAACTTCCCGAGCCCCTGGAAGCATGAAAATCACTTTAAACATGCTAATTTTAGCTCTAACACTGATGATCCACCTACAAATGTGAACTGACGTTCAAAAATAAAACATTTGAAAACGGACCATTTTCCACATTTCTGAAGCATGACGTAATGGGGGGGTGTTATCTCTTTTGTCGAAAATCAGCCGTTTTTGCTCGAACATTAAATGCCTCCAAATGGTATTTAATTAACTTCCCGGGGTGAAGAAACCCTTTTTGAGAACTCAGAGTGAGTAAATTGGCCATTTTCATGCACTTTTAACCATTCCATAAATCTTGTGTTTTGGGCCCCTGGAAGCATGAAAATCACTTTAAACATGCTAATTTTAGCTCTAACACTGATGATCCACCTACAAATGTGAACTGACGTTCAAAAATAAAACATTTGAAAACGGACCATTTTCCACATTTCTGAAGCATGACGTAATGGGGGGGTGTTATCTCTTTTGTCGAAAATCAGCCGTTTTTGCTCGAACATTAAATGCCTCCAAATGGTATTTAATTAACTTCCCGAGCCCCTGGAAGCATGAAAATCACTTTAAACATGCTAATTTTAGCTCTAACACTGATGATCCACCTACAAATGTGAACTGACGTTCAAAAATAAAACATTTGAAAACGGACCATTTTCCACATTTCTGAAGCATGACGTAATGGGGGGGTGTTATCTCTTTTGTCGAAAATCAGCCGTTTTTGCTCGAACATTAAATAACTCCAAATGGTATTTAATTAACTTCCCGGGGTGAAGAAACCCTTTTTGAGAACTCAGAGTGAGTAAATTGGCCATTTTCATGCACTTTTAACCATTCCATAAATCTTGTGTTTTGGGCCCCTGGAAGCATGAAAATCACTTTAAACATGCTAATTTTAGCTCTAACACTGATGATCCACCTACAAATGTGAACTGACGTTCAAAAATAAAACATTTGAAAACGGACCATTTTCCACATTTCTGAAGCATGACGTAATGGAGGGGTGTTATCTCTTTTGTCGAAAATCAGCCGTTTTTGCTCGAACATTAAATGCCTCCAAATGGTATTTAATTAACTTCCCGAGCCCCTGGAAGCATGAAAATCACTTTAAACATGCTAATTTTAGCTCTAACACCGATGATCCACCTACAAATGTGAACTGACGTTCAAAAATAAAACATTTGAAAACGGACCATTTTCCACATTTCTGAAGCATGACGTAATGGGGGGGTGTTATCTCTTTTGTCGAAAATCAGCCGTTTTTGCTCGAACATTAAATGCCTCCAAATGGTATTTATTTAACTTCCCGGGGTGAAGAAACCCTTTTTGAGAACTCAGAGTGAGTAAATTGGCCATTTTCATGCACTTTTAACCATTCCATTAATCTTGTGTTTTGGGCCCCTGGAAGCATGAAAATCACTTTAAACATGCTAATTTTAGCTCTAACACTGATGATCCACCTACAAATGTGAACTGACGTTCAAAAATAAAACATTTGAAAACGGACCATTTTCCACATTTCTGAAGCATGACGTAATGGGGGGGTGTTATCTCTTTTGTCGAAAATCAGCCGTTTTTGCTCGAACATTAAATGCCTCCAAATGGTATTTATTTCACTTCCCGAGCCCCTGGAAGCATGAAAATCACTTTAAACATGCTAATTTTAGCTCTAACACTGATGATCCACCTACAAATGTGAACTGACGTTCAAAAATAAAACATTTGAAAACGGACCATTTTCCACATTTCTGAAGCATGACGTAATGGGGGGGTGTTATCTCTTTTGTCGAAAATCAGCCGTTTTTGCTCGAACATTAAATGCCTCCAAATGGTATTTATTTCACTTCCCGAGCCCCTGGAAGCATGAAAATCACTTTAAACATGCTAATTTTAGCTCTAACACTGATGATCCACCTACAAATGTGAACTGACGTTCAAAAATAAAACATTTGAAAACGGACCATTTTCCACATTTCTGAAGCATGACGTAATGGGGGGGTGTTATCTCTTTTGTCGAAAATCAGCCGTTTTTGCTCGAACATTAAATGCCTCCAAATGGTATTTATTTCACTTCCCGGGGTGAAGAAACCCTTTTTGAGAACTCAGAGTGAGTAAATTGGCCATTTTCATGCACTTTTAACCATTCCATAAATCTTGTGTTTTGGGCCCCTGGAAGCATGAAAATCACTTTAAACATGCTAATTTTAGCTCTAACACTGATGATCCACCTACAAATGTGAACTGACGTTCAAAAATAAAACATTTGAAAACGGACCATTTTCCACATTTCTGAAGCATGACGTAATGGGGGGGTGTTATCTCTTTTGTCGAAAATCAGCCGTTTTTGCTCGAACATTAAATGCCTCCAAATGGTATTTAATTAACTTCCCGAGCCCCTGGAAGCATGAAAATCACTTTAAACATGCTAATTTTAGCTCTAACACTGATGATCCACCTACAAATGTGAACTGACGTTCAAAAATAAAACATTTGAAAACGGACCATTTTCCACATTTCTGAAGCATGACGTAATGGGGGGGTGTTATCTCTTTTGTCGAAAATCAGCCGTTTTTGCTCGAACATTAAATGCCTCCAAATGGTATTTATTTCACTTCCCGGGGTGAAGAAACCCTTTTTGAGAACTCAGAGTGAGTAAATTGGACATTTTCATGCACTTTTAACCATTCCATTAATCTTGTGTTTTGGGCCCCTGGAAGCATGAAAATCACTTTAAACATGCTAATTTTAGCTCTAACACTGATGATCCAACTACAAATGTGAACTGACGTTCAAAAATAAAACATTTGAAAACGGACCATTTTCCACATTTCTGAAGCATGACGTAATGGGGGGGTGTTATCTCTTTTGTCGAAAATCAGCCGTTTTTGCTCGAACATTAAATGCCTCCAAATGGTATTTATTTCACTTCCCGAGCCCCTGGAAGCATGAAAATCACTTTAAACATGCTAATTTTAGCTCTAACACTGATGATCCACCTACAAATGTGAACTGACGTTCAAAAATAAAACATTTGAAAACGGACCATTTTCCACATTTCTGAAGCATGACGTAATGGGGGGGTGTTATCTCTTTTGTCGAAAATCAGCCGTTTTTGCTCGAACATTAAATGCCTCCAAATGGTATTTATTTCACTTCCCGGGGTGAAGAAACCCTTTTTGAGAACTCAGAGTGAGTAAATTGGCCATTTTCATGCACTTTTAACCATTCCATAAATCTTGTGTTTTGGGCCCCTGGAAGCATGAAAATCACTTTAAACATGCTAATTTTAGCTCTAACACTGATGATCCACCTACAGATGTGAACTGACGTTCAAAAATAAAACATTTGAAAACGGACCATTTTCCACATTTCTGAAGCATGACGTAATGGGGGGGTGTTATCTCTTTTGTCGAAAATCAGCCGTTTTTGCTCGAACATTAAATGCCTCCAAATGGTATTTAATTAACTTCCCGAGCCCCTGGAAGCATGAAAATCACTTTAAACATGCTAATTTTAGCTCTAACACTGATGATCCACCTACAAATGTGAACTGACGTTCAAAAATAAAACATTTGAAAACGGACCATTTTCCACATTTCTGAAGCATGACGTAATGGGGGGGTGTTATCTCTTTTGTCGAAAATCAGCTGTTTTTGCTCGAACATTAAATGCCTCAAAATGGTATTTATTTCACTTCCCGAGCCCCTGGAAGCATGAAAATCACTTTAAACATGCTAATTTTAGCTCTAACACTGATGATCCACCTACAAATGTGAACTGACGTTCAAAAATAAAACATTTGAAAACGGACCATTTTCCACATTTCTTAAGCATGACGTTATGGGGGGGTGTTATCTCTTTTGTCGAAAATCAGCCGTTTTTGCTCGAACATTAAATGCCTCCAAATGGTATTTAATTAACTTCCCGAGCCCCTGGAAGCATGAAAATCACTTTAAACATGCTAATTTTAGCTCTAACACTGATGATCCACCTACAAATGTGAACTGACGTTCAAAAATAAAACATTTGAAAACGGACCATTTTCCACATTTCTGAAGCATGACGTAATGGGGGGGTGTTATCTCTTTTGTCGAAAATCAGCCGTTTTTGCTCGAACATTAAATGCCTCCAAATGGTATTTAATTAACTTCCCGGGGTGAAGAAACCCTTTTTGAGAACTCAGAGTGAGTAAATTGGCCATTTTCATGCACTTTTAACCATTCCATTAATCTTGTGTTTTGGGCCCCTGGAAGCATGAAAATCACTTTAAACATGCAAATTTTAGCTCTAACACTGATGATCCACTACAAATGTGAACTGACGTTCAAAAATAAAACATTTGAAAACGGACCATTTTCCACATTTCTGAAGCATGACGTAATGGGGGGGTGTTATCTCTTTTGTCGAAAATCAGCCGTTTTTGCTCGAACATTAAATGCCTCCAAATGGTATTTAATTAACTTCCCGAGCCCCTGGAAGCATGAAAATCACTTTAAACATGCTAATTTTAGCTCTAACACTGATGATCCACCTACAAATGTGAACTGACGTTCAAAAATAAAACATTTGAAAACGGACCATTTTCCACATTTCTGAAGCATGACGTAATGGGGGGGTGTTATCTCTTTTGTCGAAAATCAGCCGTTTTTGCTCGAACATTAAATGCCTCCAAATGGTATTTATTTCACTTCCCGAGCCCCTGGAAGCATGAAAATCACTTTAAACATGCTAATTTTAGCTCTAACACTGATGATCCACCTACAAATGTGAACTGACGTTCAAAAATAAAACATTTGAAAACCGACCATTTTCCACATTTCTGAAGCATGACGTAATGGGGGGGTGTTATCTCTTTTGTCGAAAATCAGCCGTTTTTGCTCGAACATTAAATGCCTCCAAATGGTATTTAATTAACTTCCCGGGGTGAAGAAACCCTTTTTGAGAACTCAGAGTGAGTAAATTGGCCATTTTCATGCACTTTTAACCATTCCATAAATCTTGTGTTTTGGGCCCCTGGAAGCATGAAAATCACTTTAAACATGCTAATTTTAGCTCTAACACTGATGATCCACCTACAAATGTGAACTGACGTTCAAAAATAAAACATTTGAAAACGGACCATTTTCCACATTTCTGAAGCATGACGTAATGGGGGGGTGTTATCTCTTTTGTCGAAAATCAGCCGTTTTTGCTCGAACATTAAATGCCTCCAAATGGTATTTAATTAACTTCCCGAGCCCCTGGAAGCATGAAAATCACTTTAAACATGCTAATTTTAGCTCTAACACTGATGATCCACCTACAAATGTGAACTGACGTTCAAAAATAAAACATTTGAAAACGGACCATTTTCCACATTTCTGAAGCATGACGTAATGGGGGGGGTGTTATCTCTTTTGTCGAAAATCAGCCGTTTTTGCTCGAACATTAAATGCCTCCAAATGGTATTTAATTAACTTCCCGAGCCCCTGGAAGCATGAAAATCACTTTAAACATGCTAATTTTAGCTCTAACACTGATGATCCACCTACAAATGTGAACTGACGTTCAAAAATAAAACATTTGAAAACGGACCATTTTCCACATTTCTGAAGCATGACGTAATGGGGGGGTGTTATCTCTTTTGTCGAAAATCAGCCGTTTTTGCTCGAACATTAAATGCCTCCAAATGGTATTTAATTAACTTCCCGAGCCCCTGGAAGCATGAAAATCACTTTAAACATGCTAATTTTAGCTCTAACACTGATGATCCACCTACAAATGTGAACTGACGTTCAAAAATAAAACATTTGAAAACGGACCATTTTCCACATTTCTGAAGCATGACGTAATGGGGGGGTGTTATCTCTTTTGTCGAAAATCAGCCGTTTTTGCTCGAACATTAAATGCCTCCAAATGGTATTTAATTAACTTCCCGGGGTGAAGAAACCCTTTTTGAGAACTCAGAGTGAGTAAATTGGCCATTTTCATGCACTTTTAACCATTCCATAAATCTTGTGTTTTGGGCCCCTGGAAGCATGAAAATCACTTTAAACATGCTAATTTTAGCTCTAACACTGATGATCCACCTACAAATGTGAACTGACGTTCAAAAATAAAACATTTGAAAACGGACCATTTTCCACATTTCTGAAGCATGACGTAATGGGGGGGTGTTATCTCTTTTGTCGAAAATCAGCCGTTTTTGCTCGAACATTAAATGCCTCCAAATGGTATTTAATTAACTTCCCGAGCCCCTGGAAGCATGAAAATCACTTTAAACATGCTAATTTTAGCTCTAACACTGATGATCCACCTACAAATGTGAACTGACGTTCAAAAATAAAACATTTGAAAACGGACCATTTTCCACATTTCTGAAGCATGACGTAATGGGGGGGTGTTATCTCTTTTGTCGAAAATCAGCCGTTTTTGCTCGAACATTAAATAACTCCAAATGGTATTTAATTAACTTCCCGGGGTGAAGAAACCCTTTTTGAGAACTCAGAGTGAGTAAATTGGCCATTTTCATGCACTTTTAACCATTCCATAAATCTTGTGTTTTGGGCCCCTGGAAGCATGAAAATCACTTTAAACATGCTAATTTTAGCTCTAACACTGATGATCCACCTACAAATGTGAACTGACGTTCAAAAATAAAACATTTGAAAACGGACCATTTTCCACATTTCTGAAGCATGACGTAATGGAGGGGTGTTATCTCTTTTGTCGAAAATCAGCCGTTTTTGCTCGAACATTAAATGCCTCCAAATGGTATTTAATTAACTTCCCGAGCCCCTGGAAGCATGAAAATCACTTTAAACATGCTAATTTTAGCTCTAACACCGATGATCCACCTACAAATGTGAACTGACGTTCAAAAATAAAACATTTGAAAACGGACCATTTTCCACATTTCTGAAGCATGACGTAATGGGGGGGTGTTATCTCTTTTGTCGAAAATCAGCCGTTTTTGCTCGAACATTAAATGCCTCCAAATGGTATTTATTTAACTTCCCGGGGTGAAGAAACCCTTTTTGAGAACTCAGAGTGAGTAAATTGGCCATTTTCATGCACTTTTAACCATTCCATTAATCTTGTGTTTTGGGCCCCTGGAAGCATGAAAATCACTTTAAACATGCTAATTTTAGCTCTAACACTGATGATCCACCTACAAATGTGAACTGACGTTCAAAAATAAAACATTTGAAAACGGACCATTTTCCACATTTCTGAAGCATGACGTAATGGGGGGGTGTTATCTCTTTTGTCGAAAATCAGCCGTTTTTGCTCGAACATTAAATGCCTCCAAATGGTATTTATTTCACTTCCCGAGCCCCTGGAAGCATGAAAATCACTTTAAACATGCTAATTTTAGCTCTAACACTGATGATCCACCTACAAATGTGAACTGACGTTCAAAAATAAAACATTTGAAAACGGACCATTTTCCACATTTCTGAAGCATGACGTAATGGGGGGGTGTTATCTCTTTTGTCGAAAATCAGCCGTTTTTGCTCGAACATTAAATGCCTCCAAATGGTATTTATTTCACTTCCCGAGCCCCTGGAAGCATGAAAATCACTTTAAACATGCTAATTTTAGCTCTAACACTGATGATCCACCTACAAATGTGAACTGACGTTCAAAAATAAAACATTTGAAAACGGACCATTTTCCACATTTCTGAAGCATGACGTAATGGGGGGGTGTTATCTCTTTTGTCGAAAATCAGCCGTTTTTGCTCGAACATTAAATGCCTCCAAATGGTATTTATTTCACTTCCCGGGGTGAAGAAACCCTTTTTGAGAACTCAGAGTGAGTAAATTGGCCATTTTCATGCACTTTTAACCATTCCATAAATCTTGTGTTTTGGGCCCCTGGAAGCATGAAAATCACTTTAAACATGCTAATTTTAGCTCTAACACTGATGATCCACCTACAAATGTGAACTGACGTTCAAAAATAAAACATTTGAAAACGGACCATTTTCCACATTTCTGAAGCATGACGTAATGGGGGGGTGTTATCTCTTTTGTCGAAAATCAGCCGTTTTTGCTCGAACATTAAATGCCTCCAAATGGTATTTAATTAACTTCCCGAGCCCCTGGAAGCATGAAAATCACTTTAAACATGCTAATTTTAGCTCTAACACTGATGATCCACCTACAAATGTGAACTGACGTTCAAAAATAAAACATTTGAAAACGGACCATTTTCCACATTTCTGAAGCATGACGTAATGG